>NW_027278403.1:0-219636 GCF_030028105.1 Mobula birostris | reverse complement strand
CCTTTAATCTGTACAATGTACATCTCAGTCTATGTCCCTTTACCCTGAACAATGCTTAACTCAATCTATGTCCCTTTAACATGTACAATGCGTAACTCAGTCTATGTCCCTTTAACATGCACAATGTACAACTCAGTCTATTTCCCTTTAATCTGCACAGTGCGTAACTCAGTCTATGTCCCTTTAACCTGAACAATCTACAGCTCAGTCTCTGTCCCTTTAACCTGAAAATTGCGTAACTCAGTCTATGTCCCTTTAACCTCTACAATGAACAACTCAGTCTATGTCCCTTTAACCTGTACAATGCGTAACTCAGTCTGTGGCCCTTTAACCTGTACAATGTAAAACTCAGTCTATGTCCCTTTAATCTGTACAATGTACAGCTCATTCTATGTCCCTTTAGTCTGTATAATGCGTAACTCAGTCTATGTCCCTTTAACCTCTATAAATGCGTAACTCAGTCTATGTCCCTTTAACCTGAACAATCTACAACTCAGCCTATGTCCCTTTAAACCTGAACAATGCGTAACTCAGTCTATGTCCCTTTAATCTGTACAATGTACAACTCAGTCTATGTCCCTTTACCCTGAACAATGCTTAACTCAATCTATGTCCCTTTAACATGTACAATGCGTAACTCAGTCTATGTCCCTTTAACCTGTACAATGTACAACTCAGTCAATGTCCCTTTAACCTGTACAATGTGTAACTCAGTCTATGTCCTTTTAACCTGTAGGATGCGTAACTGAGTCTGTGTTCCTTTAAGCTGTACAATGCGTAACTCAGTTTATGTCCCTTTAACATGTACAATGTACAACTCAGTCTATTTCCCTTTAATCTGTAGAATGCGTAACTCAGTCTGTGTCCCTTTAACATGTACAGTGTGCAACTCAGTCTCTGTCCCTTTAAACTGTACAATGAACAACTCAGTCTATGTCCCTTTAACCCGCACAATGTACAACTCAGTCAATGTCCCTTCAACCTTTACAACGCGTAACTCAGTCTGTGTCCCTTTAACCTGAACAATGTACAACTCAGTCTATGTCCCTTTAACCTGTACAATGCGTAACTCTGTCTACGTCCCTTTAACCTGTACGATGTACAACTCAGTCTCTGTCCCTTTAACCTCTACAATGTACAACTCAGTCTATGTCCTTTTAACCTGTAGGATGCGTAACTGAGTCTGTGTTCCTTTAAGCTGTACACTGTACAACTCAGTCTACGTCCCTTTAACCTGTACAATGCATAACTCAGTCTATGTCCCTTTAACCTGAACAATCTACAACTCAGTCTATGTCCCTTTAACCTGTACAATGCATAACTCAGTCTAAGTCCCTTTAATCTGTATAATGCGTAACTCAGTTTATGTCTCTTTAACCTGAACAATCTTCAACTCAGTCTATGTCCCTTTAACCTGTACAATGTACAACTCATTCTCTGTCCCTTTACCTGTACAATGTACATCTCAGTCTATATCGCTTTAACATGTACAATGTTTAACTCAGTCTATTTCCCTTTAATCTGTACAATGCTTAACTCAGCTTATGTCCCTTTAACCTGTAGAATGCGTAACTCTGTCTGTATCCCTTTAACCTGTACAATGTACAACTCAGTCTATGTCCCTTTAACCTGTATAATTCGTAATGCAGTCTATGTCCCTTTAATCTCTACAATGTACAACTCAGTCTATGTACCTTCAAACCTGAACAATGCGTAGATCAGTCTATGTCCCTTTAACGTTTACAATGAACAACTCAGTCTATGTGCTTTTAATCTGTAGAATGCGTAACTCAGTCTGTGTCCCTTTAACCTGTACAGTGTACAACTCAGTCTATGTCCTTTTAACCTGTATAATGCGTAACTCAGTCCATGTCCCTTTAACCTGCACAGTGTACAACTCAGTCTTTGTCCCTTTAACCTGTACAATATACAACTCTGTCTATGTCCCTTTAACCTGTAGAATGCGTAACTCAGTCTGTATCCCTTTAACCTGTACAATGCACAACTCAGTCTATGTCCCTTTAACCTGCACAACGCGTAACTCAGTCTGTGTCCCTTTAACCTGTACAGTATACAAGTCAGTCTATGTCCGTTTAATCTGTATAATACTTAACTCAGTCTGTTTCTTTAACCTGTATATTGCGTAACTCAGTCTATGTCCCTTTAACCTGAACAATCTACAGCTCAGTCTATGTCCCTCTAACCTGTACAATGTACAACTCAGTCTCTGTCCCTTTACCTGCACAATGTATATCTCAATCTATATCGCTTTTACATGTACAATGTTTAACTCAGACTATGTCCCTTTAACCTGTATAAATGCGTAACTCAGTCTATGTCCCTTTAACCTGAACAATCTACAACTCAGCCTATGTCCCTTTAAACCTGAACAATGCGTAACTCAGTCTATGTCCCTTTAATCTGTACAATGTACAACTCAGTCTATGTCCCTTTACCCTGAACAATGCATAACTCAATCTATGTCCCTTTAACATGTACAATGTACAACTCAGTCTATTTCCCTTTAATCTGCACAGTGCGTAACTCAGTCTATGTCCCTTTAACCTGAACAATCTACAGCTCAGTCTCTGTCCCTTTAACCTGAAAATTGCGTAACTCAGTCTATGTCCCTTTAACCTCTACAATGAACAACTCAGTCTATGTCCCTTTAACCTGTACAATGCGTAACTCAGTCTGTGGCCCTTTAACCTGTACAATGTAAAACTTAGTCTATGTCCCTTTAATCTGTACAATGTACAGCTCATTCTATGTCCCTTTAGTCTGTATAATGCGTAACTCAGTCTACATCTCTTTAACCTGAACAATCTACAACTCAATCTATGTCCCTTTAACCTGTACGATGCCTAACACATTCTATGTCCCTTTAACCTGTAGAATATACAGCTCATTCTCTGTCCCTTTAACTGTACAATGTCCATCTCAGTCTATATCGCTTTAACATGTACAATGTTTAACTCAGACTATGTTCCTTTAACCTGTACAATGCGTAACTCAGTCTATGTCCCTTTAATCTCTACAATGTACAACTCAGTCTATGTCCCTTTAACCTGAACTATCTATAACTCAGTCTATGTCCCTTTAAACCTGAACAATGCGTAGCTCAGTCTATGTCCCTTTAACCTGTACAATGAACAACTCAGTCTATGTCCTTTTAATCTGTAGAATGCGTAACTCAGTCTATGACCCTTTAACCTGTACAATGTACAACTCAGTCTCTGTCCCTTTAACCTGTACAATACGTAACTCAGTCTGTGTCCCCTTAACCTGAACAATGCACAACTCAGCCTCTGTCCCTTTAACCTGTACAATGCGTAACTCAGTCTGTGTCCCTTTAACCTGAACAATGTACGACTCAGTGTATGTCCCTTTAACCTGAACAATGCGTAACTCAATCAATGTCCCGTTAACCTGTATAATGCGTAACTCAGTCTATGTGCCTTTAACCTGAACAATGTGTAACTCAGTTTATGTCCCTTTAACCTGAACAATGTACGACTCAGTCTCTGTCCCTTTAACCTATACAATGTACAACTCAGTCTATCTCACTTTAACCTGTACAATGTACAACTCCGTCTCTGTCCCTTTACCTGTGTAATGCGTAGCTCAGTGTATATCTCTTTAACCTGAACAATGAACAACTCTGTCTATGTCCCTTTAACCTGTACAATGTACAACTCAGTCAATGTCCCTTTAACCTGCACAACGCGTAACTCAGTCTGTGTCCCTTTAACCTGTACAGTGTACAAGTCAGTCTATGTCCGTTTAATCTGTATAATACTTAACTCAGTCTATGTTTCTTTAACCTGTATATTGCGTAACTCAGTCTATGTCCCTTTAACCTGAACAATCTACAGCTCAGTCTATGTCCCTCTAACCTGTACAATGTACAACTCAGTCTCTGTCCCTTTACCTGCACAATGTACATCTGAGTCTATATAGTTTTAACATGTACAATGTTTAACTCAGACTATGTCCCTTTAACCTGTAGAATGCATAACTCAGTCTATGTCCCTTTAACCTGAACAATCTACAACTCAGACTATGTCCCTTTAAACCTGAACAATACGTAACTCAGTCTATGTCCCTTTAATCTGTACAATGTACATCTCAGTCTATGTCCCTTTACCCTGAACAATGCTTAACTCAATCTATGTCCCTTTAACATGTACAATGCGTAACTCAGTCTATGTCCCTTTAACATGCACAATGTACAACTCAGTCTATTTCCCTTTAATCTGCACAGTGCGTAACTCAGTCTATGTCCCTTTAACCTGAACAATCTACAGCTCAGTCTCTGTCCCTTTAACCTGAAAATTGCGTAACTCAGTCTATGTCCCTTTAACCTCTACAATGAACAACTCAGTCTATGTCCCTTTAACCTGTACAATGCGTAACTCAGTCTGTGGCCCTTTAACCTGTACAATGTAAAACTCAGTCTATGTCCCTTTAATCTGTACAATGTACAGCTCATTCTATGTCCCTTTAACATGTACAACGCGTAACTCAGTCGGTGTCCCTTTAACCTGAACAATGTACAACTCAGTCTATGTCCCTTTAACCTGTAGAATGCGTAACTCAGTCTGTGTCCCTTTAACCTGAACAATCTACAACGCAGTCTATGTCCCTTTAACCTGAACAATCTACAACTCAGTCTATGTCCATTTAACCTGTACAATATAGAACTCCGTGTATGTCCCTTTAACCTGTACAATGTACAACTCAGTCTCTGTCCCTTTAACCTGTACAATGTACAACTCAGTCAATGTCCCTTTAACCTGTACAATGCATAACTCAGTCTGTGTCCCTTTAACTTGAACAGTGTACAACTCAGTCTATGTCCTTTCAAACCTGTAGGATGCGTAACTGAGTCTCTGTTCCTTTAAGCTGTGCAATGTACAACTCAGTCTATGTCACTTTAACCTGTATAATGCGTAACTCAGTCTGTGTCCCTTTAACATGTACAATGCGTAACTCAGTTTATGTCCCTTCAACATGTACAATGTACAACTCAGTTTATTTCCTTTTAATCTGTACAATGCGTAACTCAGTCTATCTCCCTTTAACCTGAAGAATCTACAACTCAGTCTCTGTCCCTTTACCTGCACAATGTACATCTGAGTCTATATAGTTTTAACATGTACAATGTTTAACTCAGACTATGTCCCTTTAACCTGTAGAATGCATAACTCAGTCTATGTCCCTTTAATCTGTACAATCTACAACTCAGACTATGTCCCTTTAAACCTGAACAATGCTTAACTCAATCTATGTCCCTTTAACATGTACAATGCGTAACTCAGTCTATGTCCCTTTAACATGCACAATGTACAACTCAGTCTATTTCCCTTTAATCTGCACAGTGCGTAACTCAGTCTATGTCCCTTTAACCTGAACAATCTACAGCTCAGTCTCTGTCCCTTTAACCTGAAAATTGCGTAACTCAGTCTATGTCCCTTTAACCTCTACAATGAACAACTCAGTCTATGTCCCTTTAACCTGTACAATGCGTAACTCAGTCTGTGGCCCTTTAACCTGTACAATGTAAAACTCAGTCTATGTCCCTTTAATCTGTACAATGTACAGCTCATTCTATGTCCCTTTAGTCTGTATAATGCGTAACTCAGTCTACATCTCTTTAACCTGAACAATCTACAACTCAATCTATGTCCCTTTAACCTGTACGATGCCTAACACATTCTATGTCCCTTTAACCTGTAGAATATACAACTCATTCTCTGTCCCTTTAACTGTACAATGTCCATCTCAGTCTATATCGCTTTAACATGTACAATGTTTAAGTCAGACTATGTTCCTTTAACCTGTATAATGCGTAACTCAGTCTATGTCTCTTTAACCTGAACAATGAACAACTCTGTCTATGTCCCTTTAACCTGAACAATGCGTAACTCAGTCTATGTCCCTTTAAACTGTACAATGAACAACTCAGTCTATGTCCCTTTAACCTGAACAATGTACAACTCAGTCTCTGTCCCTTTAACCTGAACAATCTGCAACTCAGTCTATGTCCATTTAACCTGTACAATATAGAACTCCGTGTATGTCCCTTTAACCTGTACAATGTACAATTCAGTCTCTGTCCCTTTAACCTGTACAATGTAGAACTCAGTCAATGTCCCTTTAACCTGTACAATGTACAACTCAGTCTCTGTCCTTTTAACCTGTTGGATGCGTAACTGAGTCTGTGTTCCTTTAAGCTGTACAATGTACAACTCAGTCTATGTCCCTTTAACCTGAACTATCTATAACTCAGTCTATGTCCCTTTAAACCTGAACAATGCGTAGCTCAGTCTATGTCCCTTTAACCTGTACAATGAACAACTCAGTCTATGTCCTCTTAATCTGTACAGTGTACAACTCAGTCAATGTTCCTTTAACCTGTGCAATGCGTAACTCAGTCTGTGTCCCTTTAGCATGTATAATGCGTAACTCTGTCTATGTCCCTTTAACATGTACAATGTACAACTCAGTCTATGTCCCTTTAATCTGGACAATGTACAACTCAGTCTATGTCCCTTTAACCTGTACAATGTACAACTCAGTCTGTGTCCCTTTAACCTGCACAATGTACGACTCAGTCTATGTCCCTTTAATCTGTATAATGAGTAACTCAGTCTGTGTCCCATTAACATGTATAATGCGTAACTCAGTCTATGTCCCTTTAATCTGTATAATGCTCAACTCAGTCTATGTCCCTTTAACCTTTATATTGCGAAACTCAGTATATGTCCCTTTTAGCCTGTATAATGCGTAACTCAGTCTGTGTCCCTTTAACATGTATAATGCTTAACTCATTCTATGTCCCTTTAACCTGAACAATCTACAACTCAGCCTATGCCCCTTAAACTGTACGATGCGTAACTCAGTCTGTGTCCCTTTAACCTGAAGAATGTACAACTCAGTCTCTGTCCCTTTACCTGTATAATGCGTAATTCAGTCTATGTCCCTTTAAACTGTACAATGAACAACTCAGTCTATGTCACTTTAACCTGTACAATGTACAAATCAGTCAATGTCCCTTTAACATGTACAACGCGTAACTCAGTCGGTGTCCCTTTAACCTGAACAATGTACAACTCAGTCTATGTCCCTTTAACCTGTAGAATGCGTAACTCAGTCTGTGTCCCTTTAACCTGAACAATCTACAACGCAGTCTATGTCCCTTTAACCTGAACAATCTACAACTCAGTCTATGTCCATTTAACCTGTACAATATAGAACTCCGTGTATGTCCCTTTAACCTGTACAATGTACAACTCAGTCTCTGTCCCTTTAACCTGTACAATGTACAACTCAGTCAATGTCCCTTTAACCTGTACAATGCATAACTCAGTCTGTGTCCCTTTAACTTGAACAGTGTACAACTCAGTCTATGTCCTTTTAACCTGTAGGATGCGTAACTGAGTCTCTGTTCCTTTAAGCTGTGCAATGTACAACTCAGTCTATGTCACTTTAACCTGTATAATGCGTAACTCAGTCTGTGTCCCTTTAACATGTACAATGCGTAACTCAGTTTATGTCCCTTTAACATGTACAATGTACAACTCAGTTTATTTCCTTTTAATCTGTACAATGCGTAACTCAGTCTATGTCCCTTTACCTGCACAATGTACATCTGAGTCTATATAGTTTTAACATGTACAATGTTTAACTCAGACTATGTCCCTTTAACCTGTAGAATGCATAACTCAGTCTATGTCCCTTTAACCTGAACAATCTACAACTCAGACTATGTCCCTTTAAACCTGAACAATGCGTAACTCAGTCTATGTCCCTTTAACCTGTACAATGTACATCTCAGTCTATGTCCCTTTACCCTGAACAATGCTTAACTCAATCTATGTCCCTTTAACATGTACAATGCGTAACTCAGTCTATGTCCCTTTAACATGCACAATGTACAACTCAGTCTATTTCCCTTTAATCTGCACAGTGCGTAACTCAGTCTATGTCCCTTTAACCTGAACAATCTACAGCTCAGTCTCTGTCCCTTTAACCTGAAAATTGCGTAACTCAGTCTATGTCCCTTTAACCTCTACAATGAACAACTCAGTCTATGTCCCTTTAACCTGTACAATGCGTAACTCAGTCTGTGGCCCTTTAACCTGTACAATGTAAAACTCAGTCTATGTCCCTTTAATCTGTACAATGTACAGCTCATTCTATGTCCCTTTAGTCTGTATAATGCGTAACTCAGTCTACATCTCTTTAACCTGAACAATCTACAACTCAATCTATGTCCCTTTAACCTGTACGATGCCTAACACATTCTATGTCCCTTTAACCTGTAGAATATACAACTCATTCTCTGTCCCTTTAACTGTACAATGTCCATCTCAGTCTATATCGCTTTAACATGTACAATGTTTAACTCAGACTATGTTCCTTTAACCTGTACAATGCGTAACTCAGTCTATGTCCCTTTAATCTCTACAATGTACAACTCAGTCTATGTCCCTTTAACCTGAACTATCTATAACTCAGTCTATGTCCCTTTAAACCTGAACAATGCGTAGCTCAGTCTATGTCCCTTTAACCTGTACAATGAACAACTCAGTCTATGTCCTCTTAATCTGTAGAATGTGTAACTCAGTCTATGACCCTTAAAGCTGTACAATGTACAACTCAGTCTCTGTCCCTTTAACCTGTACAGTATACAACTCAGTCAATGTTCCTTTAACCTGTGCAATGCGTAACTCAGTCTGTGTCCCTTTAGCATGTATAATGCGTAACTCTGTCTATGTCCCTTTAACATGTACAATGTACAACTCAGTCTATGTCCCTTTAATCTGGACAATGTACAACTCAGTCTATGTCCCTTTAACCTGTACAATGTACAACTCAGTCTATGTCCCTTTAACCTGTATAATGCGTAACTCAGTCTGTGTCCCTTTAACCTGCACAATGTACGACTCAGTCTATGTCCCTTTAATCTGTATAATGAGTAACTCAGTCTGTGTCCCATTAACATGTATAATGCGTAACTCAGTCTATGTCCCTTTAACATGTACAATGTACTACTCAGTCTATGTCCCTTTAATCTGTATAATGCTCAACTCAGTCTATGTCCCTTTAACCTTTATATTGCGAAACTCAGTATATGTCCCTTTTAGCCTGTATAATGCGTAACTCAGTCTGTGTCCCTTTAACATGTATAATGCTTAACTCATTCTATGTCCCTTTAACCTGAACAATCTACAACTCAGCCTATGTCCCATTAAACTGTACGATGCGTAACTCAGTCTGTGTCCCTTTAACCTGAAGAATGTACAACTCAGTCTCTGTCCCTTTATTCTGTACAATGTACAACTCAGTCTATGTCCCTTTAACCTGTACAATGTACAACTCAGTCTCTGTCCCTTTACCTGTATAATGCGTAATTCAGTCTATGTCCCTTTAAACTGTACAATGAACAACTCAGTCTATGTCACTTTAACCTGTACAATGTACAAATCAGTCAATGTCCCTTTAACATGTACAACGCGTAACTCAGTCGGTGTCCCTTTAACCTGAACAATGTACAACTCAGTCTATGTCCCTTTAACCTGTAGAATGCGTAACTCAGTCTGTGTCCCTTTAACCTGAACAATCTACAACGCAGTCTATGTCCCTTTAACCTGAACAATCTACAACTCAGTCTATGTCCATTTAACCTGTACAATATAGAACTCCGTGTATGTCCCTTTAACCTGTACAATGTACAACTCAGTCTCTGTCCCTTTAACCTGTACAATGTACAACTCAGTCAATGTCCCTTTAACCTGTACAATGCATAACTCAGTCTGTGTCCCTTTAACTTGAACAGTGTACAACTCAGTCTATGTCCTTTTAACTTGTAGGATGCGTAACTGAGTCTCTGTTCCTTTAGGCTGTGCAATGTACAACTCAGTCTATGTCACTTTAACCTGTATAATGCGTAACTCAGTCTGTGTCCCTTTAACATGTACAATGCGTAACTCAGTTTATGTCCCTTTAACATGTACAATGTACAACTCAGTTTATTTCCTTTTAATCTGTACAATGCGTAACTCAGTCTATGTCCCTTTAACCTGAAGAATCTACAACTCAGTCTATGTCCCTTTAACCTGTACGATGTTCAACTCAGTCAATGTCACTTTAACCTGTACAACGTGTAACTCAGTCTGTGTCCCTTTAACCCGAACAATGTACAACTCAGTCTATGTCCCTTTAACCTGTAGAATGCGTAACTCAGTCTGTGTCCCTTTAACATGTACAGTGTACAACTCAGTCTATGTCCCTTTAACCTGCACAATGTACAACTCAGTCAATGTCCCTTTAACCTGTACAACGCATAACTCAGTCTATGTCCCTTTAACCTGTAGAATGCGTAACTCAGTCTGTGTCCCTTTAACATGTATAGTGCACAACTCAGTCTATGTCCCTTTAATCTGTATAATGCTTAACTCAGTCTATGTCTCTTTAACATGTACAATCTACAGCTCAGTCTCTGTCCATTTAACCTGTGCAATGTAGAACTCCGTCTATGTCCCTTTAACCTGTACAATGTACAACTCAGTCTCTGTCCCTTTAACCTGTACAATGTACAACTCAGTCAATGTCCCTTTAACCTGTACAATGCATAACTCAGTCTGTGTCTCTTTAACTTGAACAATGTACAACTCAGTCTATGTCCTTTTAACCTGTAGGATGCGTAACTGAGTCTGTGTTCCTTTAAGCTGTACACCATACAACTCAGTCTATTTCCCTTTAATCTGTACAATGCGTAACTCAGTCTATGTCCCTTTAACCTGAACAATCTACAATTCTGTCTATGTCCCTTTAACCTGTACAATGCATAACTCAGTCTATGTCCCTTTAACCTGTACAATGTACATCTCAGTCTATATCTCTTTAACATGTACAATGTTTAACTCAGACTATGTTCCTTTAACCTGTACAATGCGTAATGCAGTCTATGTCCCTTTAATCTCTACAATGTACAGCTCAGTCTATGTACCTTCAAACCTGAACAATGCGTAGATCAGTCTATGTCCCTTTAACGCTTACAATGAACAACTCAGTCTATGTGATTTTAATCTGTAGAATGCGTAACTCAGTCTCTGTCCCTTTAACCTGTACAGTGTACAACTCAGTCTATGTCCTTTTAACCTGTATAATGCGTAACTCAGTCTGTGTCCCTTTAAGATGTACAATGCTTAACTCAGTCTATGTCCCTTTAACCTGTATATTACGTAACTCAGTCCATGTCCCTTTAACCTGCACAGTGTACAACTCAGTCTTTGTCCCTTTAACCTGTACAATAGACAACTCTGTCTATGTCCCTTTAACCTGTAGAATGCGTAACTCAGTCTGTATCCCTTTAACCTGTACAATGTACAACTCAGTCTATGTCCCTTTAACCTGTATAATGCGTAGCTCAGTCTGTGTCCCTTTAACATGTATAATGCGTGACTCAGTCTCTGTCCCTTTAACCTGTATATTGCGTAACTCAGTCTATGTCCCTTTAACCTCTACAATGCGTAACTCAGTTTACGTCCCTTTAACCTGTACAATGTACAACTCAGTCTCTGTCCCTTTAACCTATACAATGTACAACTCAGTCTATCTCACTTTAACCTGTACAATGTACAACTCAGTCTCTGTCCCTTTACCTATATAATGCGTAGCTCAGTGTATATCTCTTTAACCTGAACAATGAACAACTGTCTATGTCCCTTTAACCTGTACAATGTACAACTCAGTCAATGTCCCTTTAACCTGCACAACGCGTAACTCAGTCTGTGTCCCTTTAAACTGTACAGTGTACAACTCAGTCTATGTCCCTTTATTCTGTACAGTGCGTAACTCAGTCTGTGTCCATTTAACATGTACAATGTACAGCTCAGTCTATGTCCCTTTAATCTGTACAATGTACAACTCAGTCTATGTCCCTTTACCCTGAACAATGCGTAACTCAATCTATTTCCCTTTAATCTGCACAGTGCGTAATTCAGTCTATGTCCCTTTAACCTGAACAATCTACAGCTCAGTATCTGTCCCTTTAACCTGAAAATTGCGTAACTCAGTCTGTGTCCCTTTAACCTCTGCAATGAACAGCTCAGTCTATGTCCCTTTAACCTGTACAATGCGTAACTCAGTCTGTGGCCCTTTAACCTGTACAATGTAAAACTCAGTCTATGTCCCTTTAATCTGTACAATGTACAGCTCATTCTATGTCCCTTTAGACTGTATAATGCGTAACTCAGTCTACATCTCTTTAACCTGAACAATCTACAACTCAGTCTATGTCCCTTGAACCTGTAGAATATACAACTCATTCTCTGTCCCTTTAACTGTACAATGTCCATCTCAGTCTATATCGCTTTAACATGTACAATGTTTAAGTCAGACTATGTTCCTTTAACCTGAACAATGCGTAACTCAGTCTATGTCCCTTTAAACTGTACAATGAACAACCCAGTCTCTGTCCCTTTAACCTGAACAATCTGCAACTCAGTCTATGTCCATTTAACCTGTACAATATAGAACTCCGTGTATGTCCCTTTAACCTGTACAATGTACAATTCAGTCTCTGTCCCTTTAACCTGTACAATGTAGAACTCAGTCAATGTCCCTTTAACCTGTACAATGTACAACTCAGTCTCTGTCCTTTTAACCTGTTGAATGCGTAACTGAGTCTGTGTTCCTTTAAGCTGTACAATGTACAACTCAGTCTATGTCACTTTAACCTGTATAATGCGTAACTCAGTCTGTGTCCCTTTAACATGTACAATGCGTAACTCAGTTTATGTCCCTTTAACATGTACAATGTACAACTCAGTCTATTTCCCTTTAATCTGTACAATGCGTAACTCAGTCTATGTCCCTTTAACCTGAAGAATCTACAACTGAGTCTATGTCCTTTTATCCTGAACAATGCGTAACTCAGTCTATGTCCCTTTAAACTGTACAATGAACAACTCAGTCTATGTCCCTTTAACCTGTACAATGTACAACTCAGTCAATGTCCCTTTAACCTGTACAACGCGTAACTCAGTCTGTGTCCCTTTAACCTGAACAATGTACAACTCAGTCTATGTCCCTTTAACCTGTAGAATGCGTAACTCAGTCTGTGTCCCTTTAACATGTACAGTGTGCAACGCAGTCTATGTCCCTTTAAACTGTACAATGAACAACTCAGTCTATGTCCCTTTAACCTGCACAATGTACAATTCAGTCAATGTCCCTTCAACATGTACAACGCGTAACTCAGTCTGTGTCCCTTTAACCTGAACAATGTACAACTCAGTCTATGTCCCTTTAACCTGTAGAATGCGTAACTCAGTCTGTGTCCCTTTAACATGTACAGTGTGCAACGCAGTCTATGTCCCTTTAAACTGTACAATGAACAACTCAGTCTATGTCCCTTTAACCTGCACAATGTACAATTCAGTCAATGTCCCTTCAACATGTACAACGCGTAACTCAGTCTGTGTCCCTTTAACCTGAACAATGTACAACTCAGTCTATGTCCCTTTAACCTGCACAATGTACAACTCAGTCAATGTCCCTTCAACCTTTACAACGCGTAACTCAGTCTGTGTCCCTTTAACCTGAACAATGTACAACTCAGGCTATGTCCCTTTAAACTGTATAATGCGTAACTCAGTCTGTGTCCCTTTAACATGTATAATGCGTGACTCAGTCTCTTTCCTTTAACCTGTATATTGCATAACTCAGTCTATGTCCCTTTAACCTGTACAATGCGTAACTCAGTCTATGTCTCTTTAACCTGAACAATCAACAACTCAGTCTATGTCCCTTTAACCTGTACAATTTACAACTCAGTCTGTGTCCCTTTAACCTGAACAATGCGTAACTCAATCTATATCCCGTTAACCTGTAGAATGTGTAACTCAGTCTATGTCCCTTTAACATTTACAATGCATAACTCAGTCTATGTCCCTTTAACCTGTACAATGTACAACTCAGTCTATCTCACTTTAACCTGTACAATGTACAACTCAGTCGATGTCCCTTTAACCTGAACAATCTACAGCTCAGTCTCTGTCCCTTTAACCTGAAAATTGCGTAACTCAGTCTATGTCCCTTTAACCTCTACAATGAACAACTCAGTCTATGTCCCTTTAACCTGTACAATGCGTAACTCTGTCTACATCCCTTTAACCTGTACAATGTTAAACTCAGTCTATGTCCCTTTAGTCTGTGCAATGTACAACTCCGTCTATGTCCCTTTAACCTGTACGATGCCTAACACATTCTATGTCCCTTTAACCTGTAGAATATACAACTCATTCTCTGTCCCTTTAACTGTACAATGTGCATCTCAGTCTATATCGCTTTAACATGTACAATGTTTAACTCAGACTATGTTCCTTTAACCTGTACAATGTACAACTCAGTCTATGTCCCTTTAACCTGAACAATCTATAACTCAGTCTATGTCCCTTTAAAACTGAACAATGCGTAGCTCAGTCTATGTCCCTTTAACCTGTACAATGAACAACTCAGTCTATGTCCTTTTAATCTGTAGAATGCGTAACTCAGTCTATGACCCTTTAAGCTGTACAATGTACAACTCAGTCTCTGTCCCTTTAACCTGTACAGTGTACAACTCAGTCTTTGTCCCTTTAACATGTAGAATGCGTAACTCAGTCTATGTCCCTTTAACCTGTAGAATGCGTAACTCAGTCTGTGTCCCTTTAACATGTACAGTGTGCAACGCAGTCTATGTCCCTTTAAACTGTACAATGAACAACTCAGTCTATGTCCCTTTAACCTGCACAATGTACAATTCAGTCAATGTCCCTTCAACATGTACAACGCGTAACTCAGTCTGTGTCCCTTTAACCTGAACAATGTACAACTCAGTCTATGTCCCTTTAACCTGTAGAATGCGTAACTCAGTCTGTGTCCCTTTAACATGTATAATGCGTGACTCAGTCTCTGTCCCTTTAACCTGTACAATGCGTAACTCAGTCTACGTCCCTTTAACCTGAACAATCTGCAACTCAGTCTATGTCCCTTTAACCTGTACAATGCATAACTCAGTCTCTGTCCCTTTAACCTGAAAATTGCGTAACTCATTCTATGTCCCTTTAATCTGTATAATGCGTAACTCAGTTTATGTCTCTTTAACCTGAACAATCTTCAACTCAGTCTATGTCCCTTTAACCTGTACAATGTACAACTCATTCTCTGTACCTTTACCTGTACAATGTACATCTCAGTCTATATCGCTTTAATATGTACAATATTTAACTCAGTCTATTTCCCTTTTATCTGTACAATGCTTAACTCAGTTTATGTCCCTTTAATCTGTATAATGCTTAACTCAGTCTATGTCCCTTTAACCTGTATATTACGTAACTCAGTCCATGTCCCTTTAACCTGCACAGCGTACAACTCAGTCTTTGTCCCTTTAACCTGTACAATATACAACTCAGTCTATGTCCCTTTAACCTGTAGAATGCGTAACTCAGTCTGTATCCCTTTAACCTGTACAATGTACAACTCAGTCTGTGTCCCTTTAACCTGTATAATGCGTAATGCAGTCTATGTCCCTTTAATCTCTACAATGTACAACTCAGTCTATGTACCTTCAAAACTGAACAATGCGTAGATCAGTCTATGTCCCTTTAACGTTTATAATGAACAACTCAGTCTATGTGCTTTTAATCTGTATAATGCATAACTCAGTCTGTGTCCCTTTAAGATGTACAATGCTTAACTCAGTCTATGTCCCTATAACCTGTATATTACGTAACTCAGTCCATGTCCCTTTAACCTGCACAGTGTACAACTCAGTCTTTGTCCCTTTAACCTGTACAATATACAACTCAGTCAATGTCCCTTTAAGCTGTACAATGTACAACTCAGTCTATGTCCTTTTAACCTGTAGGATGCGTAACTCAGTCTGTGTCCCTTTAACATGTACAATGCGTAACTCAGTTTATGTCCCTTTAACATGTACAATGTACAACTCAGTCTATTTCCCTTTAATCAGTACAATGCGTAACTCAGTCTATGTCCCTTTAACCTGAAGAATCTACAACTCAGTCTATGTCCCTTTATCCTGAACAATGCGTAACTCAGTCTATGTCCCTTTAAACTGTACAATGAACAACTCAGTCTATGTCTCTTTAACCTGTACAATGTACAACTCAGTCAATGTCCCTTCAACCTGTACAACGCGTAACTCAGTCTGTGTCCCTTCAACCTGAACAATGTACAACTCAGTCTATGTCCCTTTGACCTGTACAATGCGTAACTCAGTCTGTATCCCTTTAACCTGTACAATGTACAGCTCAGTCTATGTCTCTTTAACCTGTATAATGCGTAACTCAGTCTGTGTCCCTTTAACATGTACAATCTGTAACTCAGTCAATGTCCCTTTCACCTGAACAAACTACAACTCAGTCTATGTCCCTTCAAGCTCTACAATCTACAAATCAGTCTCTGTCCTTTTAACCTGTATAATGCGTAACTCAGTATATGTCCCTGTAGCCTGAACAATCTACAACTCCGTCTATGTCCCTTTAACCTGAACAATCTACAACTCAATCTATGTCCCTTTAACCTGTACAATGCATAACTCAGTCTATGTCCCTTTAACCTGTACAACATACAACTCAGTCTCTGTCCCTTTAACCTGTGCAATGCACAACTCATTCTCTGTCCCTTTAACCTGTACAATGTACAACTCAGTCTATGTCCGTTTAACCTGTATATTGCTTAACTCAGTCTATGTCCCTTTAACCTGTATAATGCGTAACTCAGTCTATGTCCCTTTAACCTGTACAATGTACAACTCAGTCTATGTCCCTTTAACCTGCACAACGCGTAACTCAGTCTGTGTCCCTTTAACCTGTACAGTGTACAAGTCAGTCTATGTCCGTTTATTCTGTATAATACTTAACTCAGTCTATGTTTCTTTAACCTGTAGAATGCGTAACTCAGTCTATGTCCCTTTAACCTGAACAATCTACAACTCAGCCTATGTCCCTTTAACCTGAACAATCTGCAACTCAGTCTATGTCCATTTAACCTGTACAATATAGAACTCCGTGTATGTCCCTTTAACCTGTATAATATACAACTCAGTCTCTGTCCCTTTAACCTGTACAATGTACAACTCAGTCAATGTCCCTTTAAGCTGTACAATGTACAACTCAGTCTATGTCCTTTTAACCTGCAGGATGCGTAACTCAGTCTGTGTCCCTTTAACATGTACAATGCGTAACTCAGTTTATGTCCCTTTAACATGTACAATGTACAACTCAGTCTATTTCCCTTTAATCAGTACAATGCGTAACTCAGTCTATGTCCCTTTAACCTGAAGAATCTACAACTCAGTCTATGTCCCTTTATCCTGAACAATGCGTAACTCAGTCTATGTCCCTTTAAACTGTACAATGAACAACTCAGTCTATGTCTCTTTAACCTGTACAATGTACAACTCAGTCAGTGTCCCTTTAACCTGTACAACGCGTAACTCAGTCTGTGTCCCTTTAACCTGAACAATGTACAACTCAGTCTATGTCCCTTTAACCTGTACAATGCATAACTCAGTCTATGTCCCTTTAACCTGTACAACATACAACTCAGTCTCTGTCCCTTTAACCTGTGCAACGCACAACTCATTCTCTGTCCCTTTAACCTGTACAATGTACAACTCAGTCTATGTCCGTTTAGCCTGTATATTGCTTAACTCAGTCTATGTCCCTTTAACCTGTATAATGCGTAACTCAGTCTATGTCCCTTTAACATGTACAATGTACAACTCAGTCTATGTCCCTTTAACCTGTACAATGCATAACTCAGTTTATGTCTCTTTAAGCTGTATAATATACAAATCAGTCTTTGTCCCTTTAACCTGTACAATGTAGAACTGTCTATGTCCCTTTAACCTGTATAATGCGTAACTCTGTCTATGTCCCTTTGTCATGTACAATACATAACTCAATCTATGTCCCTTTAACCTGTACAACGTACAACTCAGTCTCTGCCCCTTTAACCTGTACAACGTACAACTCAGTCTCTGCCCCTTTAACCTGTGCAATGTACAACACAGTCTATGTCCCTTTAACCTGTACAATGCGTAACTCAGTCTGTGTCCCTTTAAACTGAACAATCTACAATTCAGTCTATGTCCCTTTAACCTGAACAATGTACAACTCAGTCTATGTCCCACTAACATGTACAATGCGTAACTCAGTCTATGTCCCTTTAACCTGTACAATGCGTAAATCAGTCTGGGTCTCTTTAACCTGAACAATGTACAACTCAGTCTCTGTCCCTTTAACCTGTGCATGGCACAACTCATTCTCTGTCCCTTTAACCTGTACAATGTAGAACTCAGTCTAATCCCTTTAACCTATACAGTGCGTAACTCAGTCTGTGTCTCTTTAACCTGAACAATGCGTAACTCAGTCTATGTCCCTTTAACCTGTACAATGCGTAACTTGTCTGTATCCCTTTAACCTATACAATGTACAACTCGGTCTCTGTCCCTTTAACCTGTACAATGTACAACTCAGTCTGTGGCCCTTTAACCTGTACAATGTAAAACTCAGTCTATGTCCCTTTAATCTGTACAATGTACAGCTCATTCTATGTCCCTTTAGTCTGTATAATGCGTAACTCAGTCTACATCTCTTTAACCTGAACAATCTACAACTCAGTCTATGTCCCTTTAACCTGTAGAATATACAACTCATTCTCTGTCCCTTTAACTGTACAATGTACATATCAGTCTATATCGCTTTAACATGTACAATGTTTAAGTCAGACTATGTTCCTTTAACCTGTACAATGCGTAACTCAGTCTATGTCCCTTTAATCTCTACAATGTACAACTCAGTCCATGTCCTTTTAACCTGAACAATCTATTACTCAGTCTATGTCCCTTTAAACCTGAACAATGCGTAGCTCAGTCTATGTCCCTTTAACCTGTACAATGTACAACTCAGTCAATGTCCCTTTAACCTGCACAACGCGTAACTCAGTCTGTGTCCCTTTAACCTGTACAGTTTACAAGTCAGTCTATGTCCGTTTAATCTGTATAATACTTAACTCAGTCTAAGTTTCTTTAACCTGTATATTGCGTAACTCAGTCTATGTCCCTTTAACCTGAACAATCTACAGCTCAGTCTATGTCCCTCTAACCTGTACAATGTACAACTCAGTCTCTGTCCCTTTACCTGCACAATGTACATCTCAGTCTATATAGCTTTAATATGTACAATGTTTAACTCAGACTATGTCCCTTTAACCTGTACAATGCATAACTCAGTCTATGTCCCTTTAATCTGTACAATTTACAACTCAGTCTATGTCCCTTTAACCTCTATAAATGCGTAACTCAGTCTATGTCCCTTTAACCTGAACAATCTACAACTCAGCCTATGTCCCTTTAAACCTGAACAATGCGTAACTCAGTCTATGTCCCTTTAATCTGTACAATGTACAACTCAGTCTATGTCCCTTTACCCTGAACAATGCTTAACTCAATCTATGTCCCTTTAACATGTACAATGCGTAACTCAGTCTATGTCCCTTTAACCTGTACAATGTACAACTCAGTCAATGTCCCTTTAACCTGTACAATGTGTAACTCAGTCTATGTCCTTTTAACCTGTAGGATGCGTAACTGAGTCTGTGTTCCTTTAAGCTGTACAATGCGTAACTGAGTTTATGTCCCTTTAACATGTACAATGTACAACTCAGTCTATTTCCCTTTAATCTGTAGAATGCGTAACTCAGTCTGTGTCCCTTTAACATGTACAGTGTGCAACTCAGTCTCTGTCCCTTTAAACTGTACAATGAACAACTCAGTCTATGTCCCTTTAACCTGCACAATGTACAACTCAGTCAATGTCCCTTCAACCTTTACAACGCGTAACTCAGTCTGTGTCCCTTTAACCTGAACAATGTACAACTCAGGCTATGTCCCTTTAAACTGTATAATGCGTAACTCAGTCTGTGTCCCTTTAACATGTATAATGCGTGACTCAGTCTCTTTCCTTTAACCTGTATATTGCATAACTCAGTCTATGTCCCTTTAACCTGTACAATGCGTAACTCAGTCTATGTCTCTTTAACCTGAACAATCAACAACTCAGTCTATGTCCCTTTAACCTGTACAATTTACAACTCAGTCTGTGTCCCTTTAACCTGAACAATGCGTAACTCAATCTATATCCCGTTAACCTGTAGAATGTGTAACTCAGTCTATGTCCCTTTAACATTTACAATGCATAACTCAGTCTATGTCCCTTTAACCTGTACAATGTACAACTCAGTCTATCTCACTTTAACCTGTACAATGTACAACTCAGTCGATGTCCCTTTAACCTGAACAATCTACAGCTCAGTCTCTGTCCCTTTAACCTGAAAATTGCGTAACTCAGTCTATGTCCCTTTAACCTCTACAATGAACAACTCAGTCTATGTCCCTTTAACCTGTACAATGCGTAACTCTGTCTACATCCCTTTAACCTGTACAATGTTAAACTCAGTCTATGTCCCTTTAGTCTGTGCAATGTACAACTCCGTCTATGTCCCTTTAACCTGTACGATGCCTAACACATTCTATGTCCCTTTAACCTGTAGAATATACAACTCATTCTCTGTCCCTTTAACTGTACAATGTGCATCTCAGTCTATATCGCTTTAACATGTACAATGTTTAACTCAGACTATGTTCCTTTAACCTGTACAATGTACAACTCAGTCTATGTCCCTTTAACCTGAACAATCTATAACTCAGTCTATGTCCCTTTAAAACTGAACAATGCGTAGCTCAGTCTATGTCCCTTTAACCTGTACAATGAACAACTCAGTCTATGTCCTTTTAATCTGTAGAATGCGTAACTCAGTCTATGACCCTTTAAGCTGTACAATGTACAACTCAGTCTCTGTCCCTTTAACCTGTACAGTGTACAACTCAGTCTTTGTCCCTTTAACATGTAGAATGCGTAACTCAGTCTATGTCCCTTTAACCTATACAATGTACTACTCAGTCTATGTCCCTTTACCTGTATAATGCGTAACTCAGTCTGTGTCCCTTTAACCTGTACAATGTACGACTCAGTCTATGTCCCTTTAAGCTGTATAATGCGTAACTCAGTCTGTGTCCCTTTAACATGTATAATGCGTAACTCCGTCTATGTCCCTTTAACATGTACAATGTACAACTCACTCTTTTTCCCTTTAATCTGTACAATGCTTAACTCAGTCTATGTCCCTTTAATCTGTACAATGCTTAACTCAGTCTATGTCCCTTTAAGCTGTATAATGCTTAACTCAGTCTATGTCCCTTTAACCTTTATATTGCGTAACTCAGTCTGTGTCCCTTTAACATGTATAATGCTTAACTCATTCTGTGTCCCTTTAACCTGAACAATCTACAACTCAGTCTATGTCCCATTAAACTGTACAATGCGTAACTCAGTCTATGTCCCTTTAACCTGTTCAATGTACAACTCAGTCTATGTCCCTTTAACCTGTACAATGTACAACTCAGTCTTTGTCCCTTTAACCTGTACAATGTACAACTCAGTCTATGTCCCTTTAACCTGTACAATACGTAACTCAGACTATGTCCCTTTAACAGTTACAATGCGTAACTCAGTCTATGTCCCTTTAACCTGTACAATGTACAACTCAGTCTCTGTCTCTTTAACCTATACAATGTACAACTCAGTCTATCTCACTTTAACCTGTACAATGTACAACTCAGTCTCTGTCCCTTTACCTGTGTAATGCGTAGCTCAGTGTATATCTCTTTAACCTGAACAATGAACAACTCTGTCTATGTCCCTTTAACCTGTACAATGTACAACTCAGTCAATGTCCCTTTAACCTGCACAACGCGTAACTCAGTCTGTGTCCCTTTAACCTGTACAGTGTACAAGTCAGTCTATGTCCGTGTAATCTGTATAATACTTAACTCAGTCTATGTTTCTTTAACCTGTATATTGCGTAACTCAGTCTATGTCCCTTTAACCTGAACACTCTACAGCTCAGTCTATGTCCCTCTAACCTGTACAATGTACAACTCAGTCTCTGTCCGTTTACCTGCACAATGTACATCTCAGTCTATATCGCTTTAACATGTACAATGTTTAACTCAGACTATGTCCCTTTAACCTGTACAATGAACAACTCAGTCTATGTCCCTTTAACCTGTACAGTGTACAACTCAGTCTTTGTCCCTTTAACCTGTACAATATACAACTCAGTCTATGTCCCTTTAACCTGTAGAATGCGTAACTCTGTCTGTGTCCCTTTAACATGTATAATGCGTAACTCAGTCTGTGTCCCTTTAACATGTAGAATGCGTAACTCAGTCTATGTCCCTTTAACCTATACAATGTACTACTCAGTCTATGTCCCTTTACCTGTATAATGCGTAACTCAGTCTGTGTCCCTTTAACCTGTACAATGTACGACTCAGTCTATGTCCCTTTAAGCTGTATAATGCGTAACTCAGTCTGTGTCCCTTTAACATGTATAATGCGTAACTCCGTCTATGTCCCTTTAACATGTACAATGTACAACTCACTCTTTTTCCCTTTAATCTGTACAATGCTTAACTCAGTCTATGTCCCTTTAATCTGTACAATGCTTAACTCAGTCTATGTCCCTTTAAGCTGTATAATGCTTAACTCAGTCTATGTCCCTTTAACCTTTATATTGCGTAACTCAGTCTGTGTCCCTTTAACATGTATAATGCTTAACTCATTCTGTGTCCCTTTAACCTGAACAATCTACAACTCAGTCTATGTCCCATTAAACTGTACAATGCGTAACTCAGTCTATGTCCCTTTAACCTGTTCAATGTACAACTCAGTCTATGTCCCTTTAACCTGTACAATGTACAACTCAGTCTTTGTCCCTTTAACCTGTACAATGTACAACTCAGTCTATGTCCCTTTAGCATGTATAATGCGTAACTCTGTCTATGTCCCTTTAACATGTACAATGTACAACTCAGTCTATGTCCCTTTAATCTGTACAATGTACAACTCAGTCTATGTCCCTTTAACCTGTACAATGTACAACTCAGTCTATGTCCCTTTAACCTGTACAATACGTAACTCAGACTATGTCCCTTTAACAGTTACAATGCGTAACTCAGTCTATGTCCCTTTAACCTGTACAATGTACAACTCAGTCTCTGTCTCTTTAACCTATACAATGTACAACTCAGTCTATCTCACTTTAACCTGTACAATGTACAACTCAGTCTCTGTCCCTTTACCTGTGTAATGCGTAGCTCAGTGTATATCTCTTTAACCTGAACAATGAACAACTCTGTCTATGTCCCTTTAACCTGTACAATGTACAACTCAGTCAATGTCCCTTTAACCTGCACAACGCGTAACTCAGTCTGTGTCCCTTTAACCTGTACAGTGTACAAGTCAGTCTATGTCCGTGTAATCTGTATAATACTTAACTCAGTCTATGTTTCTTTAACCTGTATATTGCGTAACTCAGTCTATGTCCCTTTAACCTGAACAATCTACAGCTCAGTCTATGTCCCTCTAACCTGTACAATGTACAACTCAGTCTCTGTCCGTTTACCTGCACAATGTACATCTCAGTCTATATCGCTTTAACATGTACAATGTTTAACTCAGACTATGTCCCTTTAACCTGTACAATGAACAACTCAGTCTATGTCCCTTTAACCTGAACAATCTACAGCTCAGTCTCTGTCCCTTTAACCTGAAAATTGCGTAACTCAGTCTATGTCCCTTTAACCTCTACAATGAACAACTCAATCTATGTCCCTTTAACCTGTACAATGCGTAACTCAGTCTATGTCCCTTTAAGCTGTACAATCCACAACTCAGTCTCTGTCCTTTTAACCTGTACACTGTACAACTCAGTCAATGTTCCTTTAACCTGTGCAATGCGTAACTCAGTCTGTGTCCCTTTAGCATGTATAATGCGTAACTCTGTCTATGTCCCTTTAACATGTACAATGTACAACTCAGTCTATGTCCCTTTAATCTGTACAATGTACAACTCAGTCTATGTCCCTTTAACCTGTACAATGTACAACTCAGTCTATGTCCCTTTTACCTGTACAATGCGTAACTCAGTCAGTGTCCCTTCAACCTGAACAATGTACAACTCAGTCTATTTCCCATTAATATGTACAGTGTGTAACTCAGTCTGTGTCCCTTTAACATGTACAATGTACAGGTCAGTCTATGTCCCTTTAATCTGTACAATGTAAAACTCAGTCTATGTCAATTTAACCTGAACAATGCGTAACTCAATCTATATCCCGTTAACCTGTACAATGTGTAACTCAGTCTATGTCCCTTTAACATTTACAATGCGTAACTCAGTCTATGTCCCTTTAACCTGTACAATGTACAACTCAGTCTCTGTCCCTTTAACCTATACAATGTACAACTCAGTCTATCTCACTTTAACATGTACAATGTACAACTCAGTCTCTGTCCCTTTACCTGTGTAATGCGTAGCTCAGTGTATATCTCTTTAACCTGAACAATGAACAACTCTGTCTATGTCCCTTTAACCTGTACAATGTACAACTCAGTCAATGTCCCTTTAACCTGCACAACGCGTAACTCAGTCTGTGTCCCTTTAACCTGTACAGTTTACAAGTCAGTCTATGTCCGTTTAATCTGTATAATACTTAACTCAGTCTAAGTTTCTTTAACCTGTATATTGCGTAACTCAGTCTATGTCCCTTTAACCTGAACAATCTACAGCTCAGTCTATGTCCCTCTAACCTGTACAATGTACAACTCAGTCTATCTCACTTTAACCTTTACAATGTACAACTCAGTCGATGTCCCTTTAACCTGAACAATCTACAGCTCAGTCTCTGTCCCTTTAACCTGAAAATTGCGTAACTCAGTCTATGTCCCTTTAACCTCTACAATGAACAACTCAGTCTATGTCCCTTTAACCTGTACAATGCGTAACTCTGTCTACATCCCTTTAACCTGTACAATGTTAAACTCAGTCTATGTCCCTTTAAGCTGTACAATGCGTAACTCAGTCTGTGGCCCTTTAACCTGTACAATGTAAAACTCAGTCTATGTCCCTTTAATCTGTACAATGTACAGCTCAGTCTATGTCCCTTTAGTCTGTGCAATGTACAACTCCGTCTATGTCCCTTTAACCTGTACGATGCCTGACACATTCTATGTCCCTTTAACCTGTAGAATATGCAACTCATTCTCTGTCCCTTTAACTGTACAATGTGCATCTCAGTCTATATCGCTTTAACATGTACAATGTTTAACTCAGACTATGTTCCTTTAACCTGTACAATGTACAACTCAGTCTATGTCCCTTTAACCTGAACAATCTATAACTCAGTCTATGTCCCTTTAAAACTGAGCAATGCGTAGCTCAGTCTATGTCCCTTTAACCTGTACAATGAACAACTCAGTCTATGTCCTTTTAATCTGTAGAATGCGTAACTCAGTCTATGACCCTTTAAGCTGTACAATGTACAACTCAGTCTCTGTCCCTTTAACCTGTACAGTGTACAACTCAGTCTTTGTCCCTTTAACCTGTACAATATACAACTCAGTCTATGTCCCTTTAACCTGTAGAATGCGTAACTCTGTCTGTGTCCCTTTAACATGTATAATGCGTAACTCAGTCTGTGTCCCTTTAACATGTAGAATGCGTAACTCAGTCTATGTCCCTTTAACCTATACAATGTACTACTCAGTCTATGTCCCTTTACCTGTATAATGCGTAACTCAGTCTGTGTCCCTTTAAGCTGTACAATGTACGACTCAGTCTATGTCCCTTTAAGCTGTATAATGCGTAACTCAGTCTGTGTCCCTTTAACATGTATAATGCGTAACTCCGTCTATGTCCCTTTAACATGTACAATGTACAACTCACTCTTTTTCCCTTTAATCTGTACAATGCTTAACTCAGTCTATGTCCCTTTAATCTGTACAATGCTTAACTCAGTCTATGTCCCTTTAATCTGTACAATGCTTAACTCAGTCTATGTCCCTTTAAGCTGTATAATGCTTAACTCAGTCTATGTCCCTTTAACCTTTATATTGCGTAACTCAGTCTGTGTCCCTTTAACATGTATAATGCTTAACTCATTCTGTGTCCCTTTAACCTGAACAATCTACAACTCAGTCTATGTCCCATTAAACTGTACAATGCGTAACTCAGTCTATGTCCCTTTAACCTGTTCAATGTACAACTCAGTCTATGTCCCTTTAACCTGTACAATGTACAACTCAGTCTTTGTCCCTTTAACCTGTACAATGCGTAACTCAGACTATGTCCCTTTAACAGTTACAATGCGTAACTCAGTCTATGTCCCTTTAACCTGTACAATGTACAACTCAGTCTCTGTCTCTTTAACCTATACAATGTACAACTCAGTCTATCTCACTTTAACCTGTACAATGTACAACTCAGTCTCTGTCCCTTTACCTGTGTAATGCGTAGCTCAGTGTATATCTCTTTAACCTGAACAATGAACAACTCTGTCTATGTCCCTTTAACCTGTACAATGTACAACTCAGTCAATGTCCCTTTAACCTGCACAACGCGTAACTCAGTCTGTGTCCCTTTAACCTGTACAGTGTACAAGTCAGTCTATGTCCGTGTAATCTGTATAATACTTAACTCAGTCTATGTTTGTTTAACCTGTATATTGCGTAACTCAGTCTATGTCCCTTTAACCTGAACAATCTACAGCTCAGTCTATGTCCCTCTAACCTGTACAATGTACAACTCAGTCTCTGTCCGTTTACCTGCACAATGTACATCTCAGTCTATATCGCTTTAACATGTACAATGTTTAACTCAGACTATGTCCCTTTAACCTGTACAATGAACAACTCAGTCTATGTCCCTTTAACCTGAACAATCTACAGCTCAGTCTCTGTCCCTTTAACCTGAAAATTGCGTAACTCAGTCTATGTCCCTTTAACCTCTACAATGAACAACTCAATCTATGTCCCTTTAACCTGTACAATGCGTAACTCAGTCTATGTCCCTTTAAGCTGTACAATCTACAACTCAGTCTCTGTCCTTTTAACCTGTACACTGTACAACTCAGTCAATGTTCCTTTAACCTGTGCAATGCGTAACTCAGTCTGTGTCCCTTTAGCATGTATAATGCGTAACTCTGTCTATGTCCCTTTAACATGTACAATGTACAACTCAGTCTATGTCCCTTTAATCTGTACAATGTACAACTCAGTCTATGTCCCTTTAACCTGTACAATGTACAACTCAGTCTATGTCCCTTTTACCTGTACAATGCGTAACTCAGTCAGTGTCCCTTCAACCTGAACAATGTACAACTCAGTCTATTTCCCATTAATATGTACAGTGTGTAACTCAGTCTGTGTCCCTTTAACATGTACAGTGTGCAACTCAGTCTCTGTCCCTTTAAACTGTACAATGAACAACTCAGTCTATGTCCCTTTAACCTGCACAATGTACAACTCAGTCAATGTCCCTTCAACCTTTACAACGCGTAACTCAGTCTGTGTCCCTTTAACCTGAACAATGTACAACTCAGGCTATGTCCCTTTAAACTGTATAATGCGTAACTCAGTCTGTGTCCCTTTAACATGTATAATGCGTGACTCAGTCTCTTTCCTTTAACCTGTATATTGCATAACTCAGTCTATGTCTCTTTAACCTGTACAATGCGTAACTCAGTCTATGTCTCTTTAACCTGAACAATCAACAACTCAGTCTATGTCCCTTTAACCTGTACAATTTACAACTCAGTCTGTGTCCCTTTAACCTGAACAATGCGTAACTCAATCTATATCCCGTTAACCTGTAGAATGTGTAACTCAGTCTATGTCCCTTTAACATTTACAATGCATAACTCAGTCTATGTCCCTTTAACCTGTACAATGTACAACTCAGTCTATCTCACTTTAACCTGTACAATGTACAACTCAGTCGATGTCCCTTTAACCTGAACAATCTACAGCTCAGTCTCTGTCCCTTTAACCTGAAAATTGCGTAACTCAGTCTATGTCCCTTTAACCTCTACAATGAACAACTCAGTCTATGTCCCTTTAACCTGTACAATGCGTAACTCTGTCTACATCCCTTTAACCTGTACAATGTTAAACTCAGTCTATGTCCCTTTAACCTGAACAATCTACAGCTCAGTCTATGTCCCTCTAACCTGTACAATGTACAACTCAGTCTCTGTCCGTTTACCTGCACAATGTACATCTCAGTCTATATCGCTTTAACATGTACAATGTTTAACTCAGTCTGTGTCCCTTTAGTCTGTGCAATGTACAACTCCGTCTATGTCCCTTTAACCTGTACGATGCCTAACACATTCTATGTCCCTTTAACCTGTAGAATATACAACTCATTCTCTGTCCCTTTAACTGTACAATGTGCATCTCAGTCTATATCGCTTTAACATGTACAATGTTTAACTCAGACTATGTTCCTTTAACCTGTACAATGTACAACTCAGTCTATGTCCCTTTAACCTGAACAATCTATAACTCAGTCTATGTCCCTTTAAAACTGAACAATGCGTAGCTCAGTCTATGTCCCTTTAACCTGTACAATGAACAACTCAGTCTATGTCCTTTTAATCTGTAGAATGCGTAACTCAGTCTATGACCCTTTAAGCTGTACAATGTACAACTCAGTCTCTGTCCCTTTAACCTGTACAGTGTACAACTCAGTCTTTGTCCCTTTAACCTGTACAATATACAACTCAGTCTATGTCCCTTTAACCTGTAGAATGCGTAACTCTGTCTGTGTCCCTTTAACATGTATAATGCGTAACTCAGTCTGTGTCCCTTTAACATGTAGAATGCGTAACTCAGTCTATGTCCCTTTAACCTATACAATGTACTACTCAGTCTATGTCCCTTTACCTGTATAATGCGTAACTCAGTCTGTGTCCCTTTAAGCTGTACAATGTACGACTCAGTCTATGTCCCTTTAAGCTGTATAATGCGTAACTCAGTCTGTGTCCCTTTAACATGTATAATGCGTAACTCCGTCTATGTCCCTTTAACATGTACAATGTACAACTCACTCTTTTTCCCTTTAATCTGTACAATGCTTAACTCAGTCTATGTCCCTTTAATCTGTACAATGCTTAACTCAGTCTATGTCCCTTTAAGCTGTATAATGCTTAACTCAGTCTATGTCCCTTTAACCTTTATATTGCGTAACTCAGTCTGTGTCCCTTTAACATGTATAATGCTTAACTCATTCTGTGTCCCTTTAACCTGAACAATCTACAACTCAGTCTATGTCCCATTAAACTGTACAATGCGTAACTCAGTCTATGTCCCTTTAACCTGTTCAATGTACAACTCAGTCTATGTCCCTTTAACCTGTACAATGTACAACTCAGTCTTTGTCCCTTTAACCTGTACAATGTACAACTCAGTCTATGTCCCTTTAACCTGTACAATACGTAACTCAGACTATGTCCCTTTAACAGTTACAATGCGTAACTCAGTCTATGTCCCTTTAACCTGTACAATGTACAACTCAGTCTCTGTCTCTTTAACCTATACAATGTACAACTCAGTCTATCTCACTTTAACCTGTACAATGTACAACTCAGTCTCTGTCCCTTTACCTGTGTAATGCGTAGCTCAGTGTATATCTCTTTAACCTGAACAATGAACAACTCTGTCTATGTCCCTTTAACCTGTACAATGTACAACTCAGTCAATGTCCCTTTAACCTGCACAACGCGTAACTCAGTCTGTGTCCCTTTAACCTGTACAGTGTACAAGTCAGTCTATGTCCGTGTAATCTGTATAATACTTAACTCAGTCTATGTTTCTTTAACCTGTATATTGCGTAACTCAGTCTATGTCCCTTTAACCTGAACAATCTACAGCTCAGTCTATGTCCCTCTAACCTGTACAATGTACAACTCAGTCTCTGTCCGTTTACCTGCACAATGTACATCTCAGTCTATATCGCTTTAACATGTACAATGTTTAACTCAGACTATGTCCCTTTAACCTGTACAATGAACAACTCAGTCTATGTCCCTTTAACCTGTACAGTGTACAACTCAGTCTTTGTCCCTTTAACCTGTACAATATACAACTCAGTCTATGTCCCTTTAACCTGTAGAATGCGTAACTCTGTCTGTGTCCCTTTAACATGTATAATGCGTAACTCAGTCTGTGTCCCTTTAACATGTAGAATGCGTAACTCAGTCTATGTCCCTTTAACCTATACAATGTACTACTCAGTCTATGTCCCTTTACCTGTATAATGCGTAACTCAGTCTGTGTCCCTTTAACCTGTACAATGTACGACTCAGTCTATGTCCCTTTAAGCTGTATAATGCGTAACTCAGTCTGTGTCCCTTTAACATGTATAATGCGTAACTCCGTCTATGTCCCTTTAACATGTACAATGTACAACTCACTCTTTTTCCCTTTAATCTGTACAATGCTTAACTCAGTCTATGTCCCTTTAATCTGTACAATGCTTAACTCAGTCTATGTCCCTTTAAGCTGTATAATGCTTAACTCAGTCTATGTCCCTTTAACCTTTATATTGCGTAACTCAGTCTGTGTCCCTTTAACATGTATAATGCTTAACTCATTCTGTGTCCCTTTAACCTGAACAATCTACAACTCAGTCTATGTCCCATTAAACTGTACAATGCGTAACTCAGTCTATGTCCCTTTAACCTGTTCAATGTACAACTCAGTCTATGTCCCTTTAACCTGTACAATGTACAACTCAGTCTTTGTCCCTTTAACCTGTACAATGTACAACTCAGTCTATGTCCCTTTAACCTGTACAATGCGTAACTCAGACTATGTCCCTTTAACAGTTACAATGCGTAACTCAGTCTATGTCCCTTTAACCTGTACAATGTACAACTCAGTCTCTGTCTCTTTAACCTATACAATGTACAACTCAGTCTATCTCACTTTAACCTGTGCAATGTACAACTCAGTCTCTGTCCCTTTACCTGTGTAATGCGTAGCTCAGTGTATATCTCTTTAACCTGAACAATGAACAACTCTGTCTATGTCCCTTTAACCTGTACAATGTACAACTCAGTCAATGTCCCTTTAACCTGCACAACGCGTAACTCAGTCTGTGTCCCTTTAACCTGTACAGTGTACAAGTCAGTCTATGTCCGTGTAATCTGTATAATACTTAACTCAGTCTATGTTTCTTTAACCTGTATATTGCGTAACTCAGTCTATGTCCCTTTAACCTGAACAATCTACAGCTCAGTCTATGTCCCTCTAACCTGTACAATGTACAACTCAGTCTCTGTCCGTTTACCTGCACAATGTACATCTCAGTCTATATCGCTTTAACATGTACAATGTTTAACTCAGACTATGTCCCTTTAACCTGTACAATGAACAACTCAGTCTATGTCCCTTTAACCTGAACAATCTACAGCTCAGTCTCTGTCCCTTTAACCTGAAAATTGCGTAACTCAGTCTATGTCCCTTTAACCTCTACAATGAACAACTCAATCTATGTCCCTTTAACCTGTACAATGCGTAACTCAGTCTATGTCCCTTTAAGCTGTACAATCCACAACTCAGTCTCTGTCCTTTTAACCTGTACACTGTACAACTCAGTCAATGTTCCTTTAACCTGTGCAATGCGTAACTCAGTCTGTGTCCCTTTAGCATGTATAATGCGTAACTCTGTCTATGTCCCTTTAACATGTACAATGTACAACTCAGTCTATGTCCCTTTAATCTGTACAATGTACAACTCAGTCTATGTCCCTTTAACCTGTACAATGTACAACTCAGTCTATGTCCCTTTAACCTGTACAATACGTAACTCAGACTATGTCCCTTTAACAGTTACAATGCGTAACTCAGTCTAAGTCCCTTTAACCTGTACAATGTACAACTCAGTCTCTGTCTCTTTAACCTATACAATGTACAACTCAGTCTATCTCACTTTAACCTGTACAATGTACAACTCAGTCTCTGTCCCTTTACCTGTGTAATGCGTAGCTCAGTGTATATCTCTTTAACCTGAACAATGAACAACTCTGTCTATGTCCCTTTAACCTGTACAATGTACAACTCAGTCAATGTCCCTTTAACCTGCACAACGCGTAACTCAGTCTGTGTCCCTTTAACCTGTACAGTGTACAAGTCAGTCTATGTCCGTGTAATCTGTATAATACTTAACTCAGTCTATGTTTCTTTAACCTGTATATTGCGTAACTCAGTCTATGTCCCTTTAACCTGAACAATCTACAGCTCAGTCTATGTCCCTCTAACCTGTACAATGTACAACTCAGTCTCTGTCCGTTTACCTGCACAATGTACATCTCAGTCTATATCGCTTTAACATGTACAATGTTTAACTCAGACTATGTCCCTTTAACCTGTACAATGAACAACTCAGTCTATGTCCCTTTAACCTGAACAATCTACAGCTCAGTCTCTGTCCCTTTAACCTGAAAATTGCGTAACTCAGTCTATGTCCCTTTAACCTCTACAATGAACAACTCAATCTATGTCCCTTTAACCTGTACAATGCGTAACTCAGTCTATGTCCCTTTAAGCTGTACAATCCACAACTCAGTCTCTGTCCTTTTAACCTGTACACTGTACAACTCAGTCAATGTTCCTTTAACCTGTGCAATGCGTAACTCAGTCTGTGTCCCTTTAGCATGTATAATGCGTAACTCTGTCTATGTCCCTTTAACATGTACAATGTACAACTCAGTCTATGTCCCTTTAATCTGTACAATGTACAACTCAGTCTATGTCCCTTTAACCTGTACAATGTACAACTCAGTCTATGTCCCTTTAACCTGTACAATACGTAACTCAGACTATGTCCCTTTAACAGTTACAATGCGTAACTCAGTCTAAGTCCCTTTAACCTGTACAATGTACAACTCAGTCTCTGTCTCTTTAACCTATACAATGTACAACTCAGTCTATCTCACTTTAACCTGTACAATGTACAACTCAGTCTCTGTCCCTTTACCTGTGTAATGCGTAGCTCAGTGTATATCTCTTTAACCTGAACAATGAACAACTCTGTCTATGTCCCTTTAACCTGTACAATGTACAACTCAGTCAATGTCCCTTTAACCTGCACAACGCGTAACTCAGTCTGTGTCCCTTTAACCTGTACAGTGTACAAGTCAGTCTATGTCCGTGTAATCTGTATAATACTTAACTCAGTCTATGTTTCTTTAACCTGTATATTGCGTAACTCAGTCTATGTCCCTTTAACCTGAACAATCTACAGCTCAGTCTATGTCCCTCTAACCTGTACAATGTACAACTCAGTCTCTGTCCGTTTACCTGCACAATGTACATCTCAGTCTATATCGCTTTAACATGTACAATGTTTAACTCAGACTATGTCCCTTTAACCTGTACAATGAACAACTCAGTCTATGTCCCTTTAACCTGAACAATCTACAGCTGTCTCTGTCCCTTTAACCTGAAAATTGCGTAACTCAGTCTATGTCCCTTTAACCTCTACAATGAACAACTCAATCTATGTCCCTTTAACCTGTACAATGCGTAACTCAGTCTATGTCCCTTTAAGCTGTACAATCCACAACTCAGTCTCTGTCCTTTTAACCTGTACACTGTACAACTCAGTCAATGTTCCTTTAACCTGTGCAATGCGTAACTCAGTCTGTGTCCCTTTAGCATGTATAATGCGTAACTCTGTCTATGTCCTTTTAACATGTACAATGTACAACTCAGTCTATGTCCCTTTAATCTGTACAATGTACAACTCAGTCTATGTCCCTTTAACCTGTACAATGTACAACTCAGTCTATGTCCCTTTTACCTGTACAATGCGTAACTCAGTCAGTGTCCCTTCAACCTGAACAATGTACAACTCAGTCTATTTCCCATTAATATGTACAGTGTGTAACTCAGTCTGTGTCCCTTTAACATGTACAATGTACAGGTCAGTCTATGTCCCTTTAATCTGTACAATGTAAAACTCAGTCTATGTCAATTTAACCTGAACAATGCGTAACTCAATCTATATCCCGTTAACCTGTACAATGTGTAACTCAGTCTATGTCCCTTTAACATTTACAATGCGTAACTCAGTCTATGTCCCTTTAACCTGTACAATGTACAACTCAGTCTCTGTCCCTTTAACCTATACAATGTACAACTCAGTCTATCTCACTTTAACATGTACAATGTACAACTCAGTCTCTGTCCCTTTACCTGTGTAATGCGTAGCTCAGTGTATATCTCTTTAACCTGAACAATGAACAACTCTGTCTATGTCCCTTTAACCTGTACAATGTACAACTCAGTCAATGTCCCTTTAACCTGCACAACGCGTAACTCAGTCTGTGTCCCTTTAACCTGTACAGTTTACAAGTCAGTCTATGTCCGTTTAATCTGTATAATACTTAACTCAGTCTAAGTTTCTTTAACCTGTATATTGCGTAACTCAGTCTATGTCCCTTTAACCTGAACAATCTACAGCTCAGTCTATGTCCCTCTAACCTGTACAATGTACAACTCAGTCTATCTCACTTTAACCTTTACAATGTACAACTCAGTCGATGTCCCTTTAACCTGAACAATCTACAGCTCAGTCTCTGTCCCTTTAACCTGAAAATTGCGTAACTCAGTCTATGTCCCTTTAACCTCTACAATGAACAACTCAGTCTATGTCCCTTTAACCTGTACAATGCGTAACTCTGTCTACATCCCTTTAACCTGTACAATGTTAAACTCAGTCTATGTCCCTTTAAGCTGTACAATGCGTAACTCAGTCTGTGGCCCTTTAACCTGTACAATGTAAAACTCAGTCTATGTCCCTTTAATCTGTACAATGTACAGCTCAGTCTATGTCCCTTTAGTCTGTGCAATGTACAACTCCGTCTATGTCCCTTTAACCTGTACGATGCCTAACACATTCTATGTCCCTTTAACCTGTAGAATATACAACTCATTCTCTGTCCCTTTAACTGTACAATGTGCATCTCAGTCTATATCGCTTTAACATGTACAATGTTTAACTCAGACTATGTTCCTTTAACCTGTACAATGTACAACTCAGTCTATGTCCCTTTAACCTGAACAATCTATAACTCAGTCTATGTCCCTTTAAAACTGAGCAATGCGTAGCTCAGTCTATGTCCCTTTAACCTGTACAATGAACAACTCAGTCTATGTCCTTTTAATCTGTAGAATGCGTAACTCAGTCTATGACCCTTTAAGCTGTACAATGTACAACTCAGTCTCTGTCCCTTTAACCTGTACAGTGTACAACTCAGTCTTTGTCCCTTTAACCTGTACAATATACAACTCAGTCTATGTCCCTTTAACCTGTAGAATGCGTAACTCTGTCTGTGTCCCTTTAACATGTATAATGCGTAACTCAGTCTGTGTCCCTTTAACATGTAGAATGCGTAACTCAGTCTATGTCCCTTTAACCTATACAATGTACTACTCAGTCTATGTCCCTTTACCTGTATAATGCGTAACTCAGTCTGTGTCCCTTTAAGCTGTACAATGTACGACTCAGTCTATGTCCCTTTAAGCTGTATAATGCGTAACTCAGTCTGTGTCCCTTTAACATGTATAATGCGTAACTCCGTCTATGTCCCTTTAACATGTACAATGTACAACTCACTCTTTTTCCCTTTAATCTGTACAATGCTTAACTCAGTCTATGTCCCTTTAATCTGTACAATGCTTAACTCAGTCTATGTCCCTTTAATCTGTACAATGCTTAACTCAGTCTATGTCCCTTTAAGCTGTATAATGCTTAACTCAGTCTATGTCCCTTTAACCTTTATATTGCGTAACTCAGTCTGTGTCCCTTTAACATGTATAATGCTTAACTCATTCTGTGTCCCTTTAACCTGAACAATCTACAACTCAGTCTATGTCCCATTAAACTGTACAATGCGTAACTCAGTCTATGTCCCTTTAACCTGTTCAATGTACAACTCAGTCTATGTCCCTTTAACCTGTACAATGTACAACTCAGTCTTTGTCCCTTTAACCTGTACAATGCGTAACTCAGACTATGTCCCTTTAACAGTTACAATGCGTAACTCAGTCTATGTCCCTTTAACCTGTACAATGTACAACTCAGTCTCTGTCTCTTTAACCTATACAATGTACAACTCAGTCTATCTCACTTTAACCTGTACAATGTACAACTCAGTCTCTGTCCCTTTACCTGTGTAATGCGTAGCTCAGTGTATATCTCTTTAACCTGAACAATGAACAACTCTGTCTATGTCCCTTTAACCTGTACAATGTACAACTCAGTCAATGTCCCTTTAACCTGCACAACGCGTAACTCAGTCTGTGTCCCTTTAACCTGTACAGTGTACAAGTCAGTCTATGTCCGTGTAATCTGTATAATACTTAACTCAGTCTATGTTTGTTTAACCTGTATATTGCGTAACTCAGTCTATGTCCCTTTAACCTGAACAATCTACAGCTCAGTCTATGTCCCTCTAACCTGTACAATGTACAACTCAGTCTCTGTCCGTTTACCTGCACAATGTACATCTCAGTCTATATCGCTTTAACATGTACAATGTTTAACTCAGACTATGTCCCTTTAACCTGTACAATGAACAACTCAGTCTATGTCCCTTTAACCTGAACAATCTACAGCTCAGTCTCTGTCCCTTTAACCTGAAAATTGCGTAACTCAGTCTATGTCCCTTTAACCTCTACAATGAACAACTCAATCTATGTCCCTTTAACCTGTACAATGCGTAACTCAGTCTATGTCCCTTTAAGCTGTACAATCTACAACTCAGTCTCTGTCCTTTTAACCTGTACACTGTACAACTCAGTCAATGTTCCTTTAACCTGTGCAATGCGTAACTCAGTCTGTGTCCCTTTAGCATGTATAATGCGTAACTCTGTCTATGTCCCTTTAACATGTACAATGTACAACTCAGTCTATGTCCCTTTAATCTGTACAATGTACAACTCAGTCTATGTCCCTTTAACCTGTACAATGTACAACTCAGTCTATGTCCCTTTTACCTGTACAATGCGTAACTCAGTCAGTGTCCCTTCAACCTGAACAATGTACAACTCAGTCTATTTCCCATTAATATGTACAGTGTGTAACTCAGTCTGTGTCCCTTTAACATGTACAATGTACAGGTCAGTCTATGTCCCTTTAATCTGTACAATGTAAAACTCAGTCTATGTCAATTTAACCTGAACAATGCGTAACTCAATCTATATCCCGTTAACCTGTACAATGTGTAACTCAGTCTATGTCCCTTTAACATTTACAATGCGTAACTCAGTCTATGTCCCTTTAACCTGTACAATGTACAACTCAGTCTCTGTCCCTTTAACCTATACAATGTACAACTCAGTCTATCTCACTTTAACATGTACAATGTACAACTCAGTCTCTGTCCCTTTACCTGTGTAATGCGTAGCTCAGTGTATATCTCTTTAACCTGTACAATGAACAACTCTGTCTATGTCCCTTTAACCTGTACAATGTACAACTCAGTCAATGTCCCTTTAACCTGCACAACGCGTAACTCAGTCTGTGTCCCTTTAACCTGTACAGTTTACAAGTCAGTCTATGTCCGTTTAATCTGTATAATACTTAACTCAGTCTAAGTTTCTTTAACCTGTATATTGCGTAACTCAGTCTATGTCCCTTTAACCTGAACAATCTACAGCTCAGTCTATGTCCCTCTAACCTGTACAATGTACAACTCAGTCTCTGTTCCTTTTCCTGCACAATGTACATCTCAGTCTATATAGCTTTAATATGTACAATGTTTAACTCAGACTATGTCCCTTTAACCTGTACAATGCATAACTCAGTCTATGTCCCTTTAATCTGTACAATTTACAACTCAGTCTATGTCCCTTTAACCTCTATAAATGCGTAACTCAGTCTATGTCCCTTTAACCTGAACAATCTACAACTCAGCCTATGTCCCTTTAAACCTGAACAATGCGTAACTCAGTCTATGTCCCTTTAATCTGTACAATGTACAACTCAGTCTATGTCCCTTTACCCTGAACAATGCTTAACTCAATCTATGTCCCTTTAACATGTACAATGCGTAACTCAGTCTATGTCCCTTTAACCTGTACAATGTACAACTCAGTCAATGTCCCTTTAACCTGTACAATGTGTAACTCAGTCTATGTCCTCTTAACCTGTAGGATGCGTAACTGAGTCTGTGTTCCTTTAAGCTGTACAATGCGTAACTCAGTTTATGTCCCTTTAACATGTACAATGTACAACTCAGTCTATTTCCCTTTAATCTGTAGAATGCGTAACTCAGTCTGTGTCCCTTTAACATGTACAGTGTGCAACTCAGTCTCTGTCCCTTTAAACTGTACAATGAACAACTCAGTCTATGTCCCTTTAACCTGCACAATGTACAACTCAGTCAATGTCCCTTCAACCTTTACAACGCGTAACTCAGTCTGTGTCCCTTTAACCTGAACAAAGTAGAACTCAGTCTATGTCCCTTTAAACTGTATAATGCGTAACTCAGTCTGTGTCCCTTTAACATGTATAATGCGTGACTCAGTCTCTTTCCTTTAACCTGTATATTGCATAACTCAGTCTATGTCCCTTTAACCTGTACAATGCGTAACTCTGTCTACGTCCCTTTAACCTGTACGATGTACAACTCAGTCTCTGTCCCTTTAACCTCTACAATGTACAACTCAGTCTATGTCCTTTTAACCTGTAGGATGCGTAACTGAGTCTGTGTTCCTTTAAGCTGTACACTGTACAACTCAGTCTATGTCCCTTTAACCTGTACAATGCATAACTCAGTCTATGTCCCTTTAACCTGAACAATCTACAACTCAGTCTATGTCCCTTTAACCTGTACAATGCATAACTCAGTCTAAGTCCCTTTAATCTGTATAATGCGTAACTCAGTTTCTGTCTCTTTAACCTGAACAATCTTCAACTCAGTCTATGTCCCTTTAACCTGTACAATGTACAACTCATTCTCTGTCCCTTTACCTGTACAATGTACATCTCAGTCTATATCGCTTTAACATGTACAATGTTTAACTCAGTCTATTTCCCTTTAATCTGTACAATGCTTAACTCAGCTTATGTCCCTTTAATCTGTATAATGCTTAACTCAGTCTATGTCCCTTTAACCTGTAGAATGCGTAACTCTGTCTGTATCCCTTTAACCTGTACAATGTACAACTCAGTCTATGTCCCTTTAACCTGTATAATTCGTAATGCAGTCTATGTCCCTTTAATCTCTACAATGTACAACTCAGTCTATGTACCTTCAAACCTGAACAATGCGTAGATCAGTCTATGTCCCTTTAACGTTTACAATGAACAACTCAGTCTATGTGCTTTTAATCTGTAGAATGCGTAACTCAGTCTGTGTCCCTTTAACCTGTACAGTGTACAACTCAGTCTATGTCCTTTTAACCTGTATAATGCGTAACTCAGTCCATGTCCCTTTAACCTGCACAGTGTACAACTCAGTCTTTGTCCCTTTAACCTGTACAATATACAACTCTGTCTATGTCCCTTTAACCTGTAGAATGCGTAACTCAGTCTGTATCCCTTTAACCTGTACAATGCACAACTCAGTCTATGTCCCTTTAACCTGCACAACGCGTAACTCAGTCTGTGTCCCTTTAACCTGTACAGTATACAAGTCAGTCTATGTCCGTTTAATCTGTATAATACTTAACTCAGTCTGTTTCTTTAACCTGTATATTGCGTAACTCAGTCTATGTCCCTTTAACCTGAACAATCTACAGCTCAGTCTATGTCCCTCTAACCTGTACAATGTACAACTCAGTCTCTGTCCCTTTACCTGCACAATGTATATCTCAATCTATATCGCTTTTACATGTACAATGTTTAACTCAGACTATGTCCCTTTAACCTGTATAAATGCGTAACTCAGTCTATGTCCCTTTAACCTGAACAATCTACAACTCAGCCTATGTCCCTTTAAACCTGAACAATGCGTAACTCAGTCTATGTCCCTTTAATCTGTACAATGTACAACTCAGTCTATGTCCCTTTACCCTGAACAATGCATAACTCAATCTATGTCCCTTTAACATGTACAATGTACAACTCAGTCTATTTCCCTTTAATCTGCACAGTGCGTAACTCAGTCTATGTCCCTTTAACCTGAACAATCTACAGCTCAGTCTCTGTCCCTTTAACCTGAAAATTGCGTAACTCAGTCTATGTCCCTTTAACCTCTACAATGAACAACTCAGTCTATGTCCCTTTAACCTGTACAATGCGTAACTCAGTCTGTGGCCCTTTAACCTGTACAATGTAAAACTTAGTCTATGTCCCTTTAATCTGTACAATGTACAGCTCATTCTATGTCCCTTTAGTCTGTATAATGCGTAACTCAGTCTACATCTCTTTAACCTGAACAATCTACAACTCAATCTATGTCCCTTTAACCTGTACGATGCCTAACACATTCTATGTCCCTTTAACCTGTAGAATATACAGCTCATTCTCTGTCCCTTTAACTGTACAATGTCCATCTCAGTCTATATCGCTTTAACATGTACAATGTTTAACTCAGACTATGTTCCTTTAACCTGTACAATGCGTAACTCAGGCTATGTCCCTTTAATCTCTACAATGTACAACTCAGTCTATGTCCCTTTAACCTGAACTATCTATAACTCAGTCTATGTCCCTTTAACCTGTACAATGCATAACTCAGTCTAAGTCCCTTTAATCTGTATAATGCGTAACTCAGTTTATGTCTCTTTAACCTGAACAATCTTCAACTCAGTCTATGTCCCTTTAACCTGTACAATGTACAACTCATTCTCTGTCCCTTTACCTGTACAATGTACATCTCAGTCTATATCGCTTTAACATGTACAATGTTTAACTCAGACTATGTTCCTTTAACCTGTACAATGTACAACTCAGTCTATGTCCCTTTAACCTGAACAATCTATAACTCAGTCTATGTCCCTTTAAAACTGAGCAATGCGTAGCTCAGTCTATGTCCCTTTAACCTGTACAATGAACAACTCAGTCTATGTCCTTTTAATCTGTAGAATGCGTAACTCAGTCTATGACCCTTTAAGCTGTACAATGTACAACTCAGTCTCTGTCCCTTTAACCTGTACAGTGTACAACTCAGTCTTTGTCCCTTTAACCTGTACAATATACAACTCAGTCTATGTCCCTTTAACCTGTAGAATGCGTAACTCTGTCTGTGTCCCTTTAACATGTATAATGCGTAACTCAGTCTGTGTCCCTTTAACATGTAGAATGCGTAACTCAGTCTATGTCCCTTTAACCTATACAATGTACTACTCAGTCTATGTCCCTTTACCTGTATAATGCGTAACTCAGTCTGTGTCCCTTTAAGCTGTACAATGTACGACTCAGTCTATGTCCCTTTAAGCTGTATAATGCGTAACTCAGTCTGTGTCCCTTTAACATGTATAATGCGTAACTCCGTCTATGTCCCTTTAACATGTACAATGTACAGCTCACTCTTTTTCCCTTTAATCTGTACAATGCTTAACTCAGTCTATGTCCCTTTAATCTGTACAATGCTTAACTCAGTCTATGTCCCTTTAATCTGTACAATGCTTAACTCAGTCTATGTCCCTTTAACCTTTATATTGCGTAACTCAGTCTGTGTCCCTTTAACATGTATAATGCTTAACTCATTCTGTGTCCCTTTAACCTGAACAATCTACAACTCAGTCTATGTCCCATTAAACTGTACAATGCGTAACTCAGTCTATGTCCCTTTAACCTGTACAATGTACAACTCAGTCTTTGTCCCTTTAACCTGTACAATGCGTAACTCAGACTATGTCCCTTTAACAGTTACAATGCGTAACTCAGTCTATGTCCCTTTAACCTGTACAATGTACAACTCAGTCTCTGTCTCTTTAACCTATACAATGTACAACTCAGTCTATCTCACTTTAACCTGTACAATGTACAACTCAGTCTCTGTCCCTTTACCTGTGTAATGCGTAGCTCAGTGTATATCTCTTTAACCTGAACAATGAACAACTCTGTCTATGTCCCTTTAACCTGTACAATGTACAACTCAGTCAATGTCCCTTTAACCTGCACAACGCGTAACTCAGTCTGTGTCCCTTTAACCTGTACAGTGTACAAGTCAGTCTATGTCCGTGTAATCTGTATAATACTTAACTCAGTCTATGTTTGTTTAACCTGTATATTGCGTAACTCAGTCTATGTCCCTTTAACCTGAACAATCTACAGCTCAGTCTATGTCCCTCTAACCTGTACAATGTACAACTCAGTCTCTGTCCGTTTACCTGCACAATGTACATCTCAGTCTATATCGCTTTAACATGTACAATGTTTAACTCAGACTATGTCCCTTTAACCTGTACAATGAACAACTCAGTCTATGTCCCTTTAACCTGAACAATCTACAGCTCAGTCTCTGTCCCTTTAACCTGAAAATTGCGTAACTCAGTCTATGTCCCTTTAACCTCTACAATGAACAACTCAATCTATGTCCCTTTAACCTGTACAATGCGTAACTCAGTCTATGTCCCTTTAAGCTGTACAATCTACAACTCAGTCTCTGTCCTTTTAACCTGTACACTGTACAACTCAGTCAATGTTCCTTTAACCTGTGCAATGCGTAACTCAGTCTGTGTCCCTTTAGCATGTATAATGCGTAACTCTGTCTATGTCCCTTTAACATGTACAATGTACAACTCAGTCTATGTCCCTTTAATCTGTACAATGTACAACTCAGTCTATGTCCCTTTAACCTGTACAATGTACAACTCAGTCTATGTCCCTTTTACCTGTACAATGCGTAACTCAGTCAGTGTCCCTTCAACCTGAACAATGTACAACTCAGTCTATTTCCCATTAATATGTACAGTGTGTAACTCAGTCTGTGTCCCTTTAACATGTACAATGTACAGGTCAGTCTATGTCCCTTTAATCTGTACAATGTAAAACTCAGTCTATGTCAATTTAACCTGAACAATGCGTAACTCAATCTATATCCCGTTAACCTGTACAATGTGTAACTCAGTCTATGTCCCTTTAACATTTACAATGCGTAACTCAGTCTATGTCCCTTTAACCTGTACAATGTACAACTCAGTCTCTGTCCCTTTAACCTATACAATGTACAACTCAGTCTATCTCACTTTAACATGTACAATGTACAACTCAGTCTCTGTCCCTTTACCTGTGTAATGCGTAGCTCAGTGTATATCTCTTTAACCTGAACAATGAACAACTCTGTCTATGTCCCTTTAACCTGTACAATGTACAACTCAGTCAATGTCCCTTTAACCTGCACAACGCGTAACTCAGTCTGTGTCCCTTTAACCTGTACAGTTTACAAGTCAGTCTATGTCCGTTTAATCTGTATAATACTTAACTCAGTCTAAGTTTCTTTAACCTGTATATTGCGTAACTCAGTCTATGTCCCTTTAACCTGAACAATCTACAGCTCAGTCTATGTCCCTCTAACCTGTACAATGTACAACTCAGTCTCTGTTCCTTTACCTGCACAATGTACATCTCAGTCTATATAGCTTTAATATGTACAATGTTTAACTCAGACTATGTCCCTTTAACCTGTACAATGCATAACTCAGTCTATGTCCCTTTAATCTGTACAATTTACAACTCAGTCTATGTCCCTTTAACCTCTATAAATGCGTAACTCAGTCTATGTCCCTTTAACCTGAACAATCTACAACTCAGCCTATGTCCCTTTAAACCTGAACAATGCGTAACTCAGTCTATGTCCCTTTAATCTGTACAATGTACAACTCAGTCTATGTCCCTTTACCCTGAACAATGCTTAACTCAATCTATGTCCCTTTAACATGTACAATGCGTAACTCAGTCTATGTCCCTTTAACCTGTACAATGTACAACTCAGTCAATGTCCCTTTAACCTGTACAATGTGTAACTCAGTCTATGTCCTCTTAACCTGTAGGATGCGTAACTGAGTCTGTGTTCCTTTAAGCTGTACAATGCGTAACTCAGTTTATGTCCCTTTAACATGTACAATGTACAACTCAGTCTATTTCCCTTTAATCTGTAGAATGCGTAACTCAGTCTGTGTCCCTTTAACATGTACAGTGTGCAACTCAGTCTCTGTCCCTTTAAACTGTACAATGAACAACTCAGTCTATGTCCCTTTAACCTGCACAATGTACAACTCAGTCAATGTCCCTTCAACCTTTACAACGCGTAACTCAGTCTGTGTCCCTTTAACCTGAACAAAGTAGAACTCAGTCTATGTCCCTTTAAACTGTATAATGCGTAACTCAGTCTGTGTCCCTTTAACATGTATAATGCGTGACTCAGTCTCTTTCCTTTAACCTGTATATTGCATAACTCAGTCTATGTCCCTTTAACCTGTACAATGCGTAACTCTGTCTACGTCCCTTTAACCTGTACGATGTACAACTCAGTCTCTGTCCCTTTAACCTCTACAATGTACAACTCAGTCTATGTCCTTTTAACCTGTAGGATGCGTAACTGAGTCTGTGTTCCTTTAAGCTGTACACTGTACAACTCAGTCTATGTCCCTTTAACCTGTACAATGCATAACTCAGTCTATGTCCCTTTAACCTGAACAATCTACAACTCAGTCTATGTCCCTTTAACCTGTACAATGCATAACTCAGTCTAAGTCCCTTTAATCTGTATAATGCGTAACTCAGTTTCTGTCTCTTTAACCTGAACAATCTTCAACTCAGTCTATGTCCCTTTAACCTGTACAATGTACAACTCATTCTCTGTCCCTTTACCTGTACAATGTACATCTCAGTCTATATCGCTTTAACATGTACAATGTTTAACTCAGTCTATTTCCCTTTAATCTGTACAATGCTTAACTCAGCTTATGTCCCTTTAATCTGTAGAATGCGTAACTCTGTCTGTATCCCTTTAACCTGTACAATGTACAACTCAGTCTATGTCCCTTTAACCTGTATAATTCGTAATGCAGTCTATGTCCCTTTAATCTCTACAATGTACAACTCAGTCTATGTACCTTCAAACCTGAACAATGCGTAGATCAGTCTATGTCCCTTTAACGTTTACAATGAACAACTCAGTCTATGTGCTTTTAATCTGTAGAATGCGTAACTCAGTCTGTGTCCCTTTAACCTGTACAGTGTACAACTCAGTCTATGTCCTTTTAACCTGTATAATGCGTAACTCAGTCCATGTCCCTTTAACCTGCACAGTGTACAACTCAGTCTTTGTCCCTTTAACCTGTACAATATACAACTCTGTCTATGTCCCTTTAACCTGTAGAATGCGTAACTCAGTCTGTATCCCTTTAACCTGTACAATGCACAACTCAGTCTATGTCCCTTTAACCTGCACAACGCGTAACTCAGTCTGTGTCCCTTTAACCTGTACAGTATACAAGTCAGTCTATGTCCGTTTAATCTGTATAATACTTAACTCAGTCTGTTTCTTTAACCTGTATATTGCGTAACTCAGTCTATGTCCCTTTAACCTGAACAATCTACAGCTCAGTCTATGTCCCTCTAACCTGTACAATGTACAACTCAGTCTCTGTCCCTTTACCTGCACAATGTATATCTCAATCTATATCGCTTTTACATGTACAATGTTTAACTCAGACTATGTCCCTTTAACCTGTATAAATGCGTAACTCAGTCTATGTCCCTTTAACCTGAACAATCTACAACTCAGCCTATGTCCCTTTAAACCTGAACAATGCGTAACTCAGTCTATGTCCCTTTAATCTGTACAATGTACAACTCAGTCTATGTCCCTTTACCCTGAACAATGCATAACTCAATCTATGTCCCTTTAACATGTACAATGTACAACTCAGTCTATTTCCCTTTAATCTGCACAGTGCGTAACTCAGTCTATGTCCCTTTAACCTGAACAATCTACAGCTCAGTCTCTGTCCCTTTAACCTGAAAATTGCGTAACTCAGTCTATGTCCCTTTAACCTCTACAATGAACAACTCAGTCTATGTCCCTTTAACCTGTACAATGCGTAACTCAGTCTGTGGCCCTTTAACCTGTACAATGTAAAACTTAGTCTATGTCCCTTTAATCTGTACAATGTACAGCTCATTCTATGTCCCTTTAGTCTGTATAATGCGTAACTCAGTCTACATCTCTTTAACCTGAACAATCTACAACTCAATCTATGTCCCTTTAACCTGTACGATGCCTAACACATTCTATGTCCCTTTAACCTGTAGAATATACAGCTCATTCTCTGTCCCTTTAACTGTACAATGTCCATCTCAGTCTATATCGCTTTAACATGTACAATGTTTAACTCAGACTATGTTCCTTTAACCTGTACAATGCGTAACTCAGTCTATGTCCCTTTAATCTCTACAATGTACAACTCAGTCTATGTCCCTTTAACCTGAACTATCTATAACTCAGTCTATGTCCCTTTAACCTGTACAATGCATAACTCAGTCTAAGTCCCTTTAATCTGTATAATGCGTAACTCAGTTTATGTCTCTTTAACCTGAACAATCTTCAACTCAGTCTATGTCCCTTTAACCTGTACAATGTACAACTCATTCTCTGTCCCTTTACCTGTACAATGTACATCTCAGTCTATATCGCTTTAACATGTACAATGTTTAACTCAGTCTATTTCCCTTTAATCTGTACAATGCTTAACTCAGCTTATGTCCCTTTAATCTGTATAATGCTTAACTCAGTCTATGTCCCTTTAACCTGTAGAATGCGTAACTCTGTCTGTATCCCTTTAACCTGTACAATGTACAACTCAGTCTATGTCCCTTTAACCTGTATAATTCGTAATGCAGTCTATGTCCCTTTAATCTCTACAATGTACAACTCAGTCTATGTACCTTCAAACCTGAACAATGCGTAGATCAGTCTATGTCCCTTTAACGTTTACAATGAACAACTCAGTCTATGTCCTTTTAACCTGTATAATGCGTAACTCAGTCCATGTCCCTTTAACCTGCACAGTGTACAACTCAGTCTTTGTCCCTTTAACCTGTACAATATACAACTCTGTCTATGTCCCTTTAACCTGTAGAATGCGTAACTCAGTCTGTATCCCTTTAACCTGTACAATGCACAACTCAGTCTATGTCCCTTTAACCTGCACAACGCGTAACTCAGTCTGTGTCCCTTTAACCTGTACAGTATACAAGTCAGTCTATGTCCGTTTAATCTGTATAATACTTAACTCAGTCTGTTTCTTTAACCTGTATATTGCGTAACTCAGTCTATGTCCCTTTAACCTGAACAATCTACAGCTCAGTCTATGTCCCTCTAACCTGTACAATGTACAACTCAGTCTCTGTCCCTTTACCTGCACAATGTATATCTCAATCTATATCGCTTTTACATGTACAATGTTTAACTCAGACTATGTCCCTTTAACCTGTATAAATGCGTAACTCAGTCTATGTCCCTTTAACCTGAACAATCTACAACTCAGCCTATGTCCCTTTAAACCTGAACAATGCGTAACTCAGTCTATGTCCCTTTAATCTGTACAATGTACAACTCAGTCTATGTCCCTTTACCCTGAACAATGCATAACTCAATCTATGTCCCTTTAACATGTACAATGTACAACTCAGTCTATTTCCCTTTAATCTGCACAGTGCGTAACTCAGTCTATGTCCCTTTAACCTGAACAATCTACAGCTCAGTCTCTGTCCCTTTAACCTGAAAATTGCGTAACTCAGTCTATGTCCCTTTAACCTCTACAATGAACAACTCAGTCTATGTCCCTTTAACCTGTACAATGCGTAACTCAGTCTGTGGCCCTTTAACCTGTACAATGTAAAACTTAGTCTATGTCCCTTTAATCTGTACAATGTACAGCTCATTCTATGTCCCTTTAGTCTGTATAATGCGTAACTCAGTCTACATCTCTTTAACCTGAACAATCTACAACTCAATCTATGTCCCTTTAACCTGTACGATGCCTAACACATTCTATGTCCCTTTAACCTGTAGAATATACAGCTCATTCTCTGTCCCTTTAACTGTACAATGTCCATCTCAGTCTATATCGCTTTAACATGTACAATGTTTAACTCAGACTATGTTCCTTTAACCTGTACAATGCGTAACTCAGTCTATGTCCCTTTAATCTCTACAATGTACAACTCAGTCTATGTCCCTTTAACCTGAACTATCTATAACTCAGTCTATGTCCCTTTAAACCTGAACAATGCGTAGCTCAGTCTATGTCCCTTTAACCTGTACAATGAACAACTCAGTCTATGTCCTTTTAATCTGTAGAATGCGTAACTCAGTCTATGACCCTTTAACCTGTACAATGTACAACTCAGTCTCTGTCCCTTTAACCTGTACAGTGTACAACTCAGTCTATGTCCCTTTAAACTGTACAATGTACAACTCAGTCCATGTCCCTCAAACCTGTACAATACGTAACTCAGTCTGTGTCCCCTTAACCTGAACAATGCACAACTCAGCCTCTGTCCCTTTAACCTGTACAATGCGTAACTCAGTCTGTGTCCCTTTAACCTGAACAATGTACGACTCAGTGTATGTCCCTTTAACCTGAACAATGCGTAACTCAATCAATGTCCCGTTAACCTGTATAATGCGTAACTCAGTCTATGTGCCTTTAACCTGAACAATGTGTAACTCAGTTTATGTCCCTTTAACCTGAACAATGTACGACTCAGTCTCTGTCCCTTTAACCTATACAATGTACAACTCAGTCTATCTCACTTTAACCTGTACAATGTACAACTCCGTCTCTGTCCCTTTACCTGTGTAATGCGTAGCTCAGTGTATATCTCTTTAACCTGAACAATGAACAACTCTGTCTATGTCCCTTTAACCTGTACAATGTACAACTCAGTCAATGTCCCTTTAACCTGCACAACGCGTAACTCAGTCTGTGTCCCTTTAACCTGTACAGTGTACAAGTCAGTCTATGTCCGTTTAATCTGTATAATACTTAACTCAGTCTATGTTTCTTTAACCTGTATATTGCGTAACTCAGTCTATGTCCCTTTAACCTGAACAATCTACAGCTCAGTCTATGTCCCTCTAACCTGTACAATGTACAACTCAGTCTCTGTCCCTTTACCTGCACAATGTACATCTGAGTCTATATAGTTTTAACATGTACAATGTTTAACTCAGACTATGTCCCTTTAACCTGTAGAATGCATAACTCAGTCTATGTCCCTTTAACCTGAACAATCTACAACTCAGACTATGTCCCTTTAAACCTGAACAATGCGTAACTCAGTCTATGTCCCTTTAATCTGTACAATGTACATCTCAGTCTATGTCCCTTTACCCTGAACAATGCTTAACTCAATCTATGTCCCTTTAACATGTACAATGCGTAACTCAGTCTATGTCCCTTTAACATGCACAATGTACAACTCAGTCTATTTCCCTTTAATCTGCACAGTGCGTAACTCAGTCTATGTCCCTTTAACCTGAACAATCTACAGCTCAGTCTCTGTCCCTTTAACCTGAAAATTGCGTAACTCAGTCTATGTCCCTTTAACCTCTACAATGAACAACTCAGTCTATGTCCCTTTAACCTGTACAATGCGTAACTCAGTCTGTGGCCCTTTAACCTGTACAATGTAAAACTCAGTCTATGTCCCTTTAATCTGTACAATGTACAGCTCATTCTATGTCCCTTTAGTCTGTATAATGCGTAACTCAGTCTATGTCCCTTTAACCTCTATAAATGCGTAACTCAGTCTATGTCCCTTTAACCTGAACAATCTACAACTCAGCCTATGTCCCTTTAAACCTGAACAATGCGTAACTCAGTCTATGTCCCTTTAATCTGTACAATGTACAACTCAGTCTATGTCCCTTTACCCTGAACAATGCTTAACTCAATCTATGTCCCTTTAACATGTACAATGCGTAACTCAGTCTATGTCCCTTTAACCTGTACAATGTACAACTCAGTCAATGTCCCTTTAACCTGTACAATGTGTAACTCAGTCTATGTCCTTTTAACCTGTAGGATGCGTAACTGAGTCTGTGTTCCTTTAAGCTGTACAATGCGTAACTCAGTTTATGTCCCTTTAACATGTACAATGTACAACTCAGTCTATTTCCCTTTAATCTGTAGAATGCGTAACTCAGTCTGTGTCCCTTTAACATGTACAGTGTGCAACTCAGTCTCTGTCCCTTTAAACTGTACAATGAACAACTCAGTCTATGTCCCTTTAACCCGCACAATGTACAACTCAGTCAATGTCCCTTCAACCTTTACAACGCGTAACTCAGTCTGTGTCCCTTTAACCTGAACAATGTACAACTCAGTCTATGTCCCTTTAACCTGTACAATGCGTAACTCTGTCTACGTCCCTTTAACCTGTACGATGTACAACTCAGTCTCTGTCCCTTTAACCTCTACAATGTACAACTCAGTCTATGTCCTTTTAACCTGTAGGATGCGTAACTGAGTCTGTGTTCCTTTAAGCTGTACACTGTACAACTCAGTCTATGTCCCTTTAACCTGTACAATGCATAACTCAGTCTATGTCCCTTTAACCTGAACAATCTACAACTCAGTCTATGTCCCTTTAACCTGTACAATGCATAACTCAGTCTAAGTCCCTTTAATCTGTATAATGCGTAACTCAGTTTATGTCTCTTTAACCTGAACAATCTTCAACTCAGTCTATGTCCCTTTAACCTGTACAATGTACAACTCATTCTCTGTCCCTTTACCTGTACAATGTACATCTCAGTCTATATCGCTTTAACATGTACAATGTTTAACTCAGTCTATTTCCCTTTAATCTGTACAATGCTTAACTCAGCTTATGTCCCTTTAATCTGTATAATGCTTAACTCAGTCTATGTCCCTTTAACCTGTAGAATGCGTAACTCTGTCTGTATCCCTTTAACCTGTACAATGTACAACTCAGTCTATGTCCCTTTAACCTGTATAATTCGTAATGCAGTCTATGTCCCTTTAATCTCTACAATGTACAACTCAGTCTATGTACCTTCAAACCTGAACAATGCGTAGATCAGTCTATGTCCCTTTAACGTTTACAATGAACAACTCAGTCTATGTGCTTTTAATCTGTAGAATGCGTAACTCAGTCTGTGTCCCTTTAACCTGTACAGTGTACAACTCAGTCTATGTCCTTTTAACCTGTATAATGCGTAACTCAGTCCATGTCCCTTTAACCTGCACAGTGTACAACTCAGTCTTTGTCCCTTTAACCTGTACAATATACAACTCTGTCTATGTCCCTTTAACCTGTAGAATGCGTAACTCAGTCTGTATCCCTTTAACCTGTACAATGCACAACTCAGTCTATGTCCCTTTAACCTGCACAACGCGTAACTCAGTCTGTGTCCCTTTAACCTGTACAGTATACAAGTCAGTCTATGTCCGTTTAATCTGTATAATACTTAACTCAGTCTGTTTCTTTAACCTGTATATTGCGTAACTCAGTCTATGTCCCTTTAACCTGAACAATCTACAGCTCAGTCTATGTCCCTCTAACCTGTACAATGTACAACTCAGTCTCTGTCCCTTTACCTGCACAATGTATATCTCAATCTATATCGCTTTTACATGTACAATGTTTAACTCAGACTATGTCCCTTTAACCTGTATAAATGCGTAACTCAGTCTATGTCCCTTTAACCTGAACAATCTACAACTCAGCCTATGTCCCTTTAAACCTGAACAATGCGTAACTCAGTCTATGTCCCTTTAATCTGTACAATGTACAACTCAGTCTATGTCCCTTTACCCTGAACAATGCATAACTCAATCTATGTCCCTTTAACATGTACAATGTACAACTCAGTCTATTTCCCTTTAATCTGCACAGTGCGTAACTCAGTCTATGTCCCTTTAACCTGAACAATCTACAGCTCAGTCTCTGTCCCTTTAACCTGAAAATTGCGTAACTCAGTCTATGTCCCTTTAACCTCTACAATGAACAACTCAGTCTATGTCCCTTTAACCTGTACAATGCGTAACTCAGTCTGTGGCCCTTTAACCTGTACAATGTAAAACTTAGTCTATGTCCCTTTAATCTGTACAATGTACAGCTCATTCTATGTCCCTTTAGTCTGTATAATGCGTAACTCAGTCTACATCTCTTTAACCTGAACAATCTACAACTCAATCTATGTCCCTTTAACCTGTACGATGCCTAACACATTCTATGTCCCTTTAACCTGTAGAATATACAGCTCATTCTCTGTCCCTTTAACTGTACAATGTCCATCTCAGTCTATATCGCTTTAACATGTACAATGTTTAACTCAGACTATGTTCCTTTAACCTGTACAATGCGTAACTCAGTCTATGTCCCTTTAATCTCTACAATGTACAACTCAGTCTATGTCCCTTTAACCTGAACTATCTATAACTCAGTCTATGTCCCTTTAAACCTGAACAATGCGTAGCTCAGTCTATGTCCCTTTAACCTGTACAATGAACAACTCAGTCTATGTCCTTTTAATCTGTAGAATGCGTAACTCAGTCTATGACCCTTTAACCTGTACAATGTACAACTCAGTCTCTGTCCCTTTAACCTGTACAGTGTACAACTCAGTCTATGTCCCTTTAAACTGTACAATGTACAACTCAGTCCATGTCCCTCAAACCTGTACAATACGTAACTCAGTCTGTGTCCCCTTAACCTGAACAATGCACAACTCAGCCTCTGTCCCTTTAACCTGTACAATGCGTAACTCAGTCTGTGTCCCTTTAACCTGAACAATGTACGACTCAGTGTATGTCCCTTTAACCTGAACAATGCGTAACTCAATCAATGTCCCGTTAACCTGTATAATGCGTAACTCAGTCTATGTGCCTTTAACCTGAACAATGTGTAACTCAGTTTATGTCCCTTTAACCTGAACAATGTACGACTCAGTCTCTGTCCCTTTAACCTATACAATGTACAACTCAGTCTATCTCACTTTAACCTGTACAATGTACAACTCCGTCTCTGTCCCTTTACCTGTGTAATGCGTAGCTCAGTGTATATCTCTTTAACCTGAACAATGAACAACTCTGTCTATGTCCCTTTAACCTGTACAATGTACAACTCAGTCAATGTCCCTTTAACCTGCACAACGCGTAACTCAGTCTGTGTCCCTTTAACCTGTACAGTGTACAAGTCAGTCTATGTCCGTTTAATCTGTATAATACTTAACTCAGTCTATGTTTCTTTAACCTGTATATTGCGTAACTCAGTCTATGTCCCTTTAACCTGAACAATCTACAGCTCAGTCTATGTCCCTCTAACCTGTACAATGTACAACTCAGTCTCTGTCCCTTTACCTGCACAATGTACATCTGAGTCTATATAGTTTTAACATGTACAATGTTTAACTCAGACTATGTCCCTTTAACCTGTAGAATGCATAACTCAGTCTATGTCCCTTTAACCTGAACAATCTACAACTCAGACTATGTCCCTTTAAACCTGAACAATACGTAACTCAGTCTATGTCCCTTTAATCTGTACAATGTACATCTCAGTCTATGTCCCTTTACCCTGAACAATGCTTAACTCAATCTATGTCCCTTTAACATGTACAATGCGTAACTCAGTCTATGTCCCTTTAACATGCACAATGTACAACTCAGTCTATTTCCCTTTAATCTGCACAGTGCGTAACTCAGTCTATGTCCCTTTAACCTGAACAATCTACAGCTCAGTCTCTGTCCCTTTAACCTGAAAATTGCGTAACTCAGTCTATGTCCCTTTAACCTCTACAATGAACAACTCAGTCTATGTCCCTTTAACCTGTACAATGCGTAACTCAGTCTGTGGCCCTTTAACCTGTACAATGTAAAACTCAGTCTATGTCCCTTTAATCTGTACAATGTACAGCTCATTCTATGTCCCTTTAACATGTACAACGCGTAACTCAGTCGGTGTCCCTTTAACCTGAACAATGTACAACTCAGTCTATGTCCCTTTAACCTGTAGAATGCGTAACTCAGTCTGTGTCCCTTTAACCTGAACAATCTACAACGCAGTCTATGTCCCTTTAACCTGAACAATCTACAACTCAGTCTATGTCCATTTAACCTGTACAATATAGAACTCCGTGTATGTCCCTTTAACCTGTACAATGTACAACTCAGTCTCTGTCCCTTTAACCTGTACAATGTACAACTCAGTCAATGTCCCTTTAACCTGTACAATGCATAACTCAGTCTGTGTCCCTTTAACTTGAACAGTGTACAACTCAGTCTATGTCCTTTCAAACCTGTAGGATGCGTAACTGAGTCTCTGTTCCTTTAAGCTGTGCAATGTACAACTCAGTCTATGTCACTTTAACCTGTATAATGCGTAACTCAGTCTGTGTCCCTTTAACATGTACAATGCGTAACTCAGTTTATGTCCCTTCAACATGTACAATGTACAACTCAGTTTATTTCCTTTTAATCTGTACAATGCGTAACTCAGTCTATCTCCCTTTAACCTGAAGAATCTACAACTCAGTCTCTGTCCCTTTACCTGCACAATGTACATCTGAGTCTATATAGTTTTAACATGTACAATGTTTAACTCAGACTATGTCCCTTTAACCTGTAGAATGCATAACTCAGTCTATGTCCCTTTAATCTGTACAATCTACAACTCAGACTATGTCCCTTTAAACCTGAACAATGCTTAACTCAATCTATGTCCCTTTAACATGTACAATGCGTAACTCAGTCTATGTCCCTTTAACATGCACAATGTACAACTCAGTCTATTTCCCTTTAATCTGCACAGTGCGTAACTCAGTCTATGTCCCTTTAACCTGAACAATCTACAGCTCAGTCTCTGTCCCTTTAACCTGAAAATTGCGTAACTCAGTCTATGTCCCTTTAACCTCTACAATGAACAACTCAGTCTATGTCCCTTTAACCTGTACAATGCGTAACTCAGTCTGTGGCCCTTTAACCTGTACAATGTAAAACTCAGTCTATGTCCCTTTAATCTGTACAATGTACAGCTCATTCTATGTCCCTTTAGTCTGTATAATGCGTAACTCAGTCTACATCTCTTTAACCTGAACAATCTACAACTCAATCTATGTCCCTTTAACCTGTACGATGCCTAACACATTCTATGTCCCTTTAACCTGTAGAATATACAACTCATTCTCTGTCCCTTTAACTGTACAATGTCCATCTCAGTCTATATCGCTTTAACATGTACAATGTTTAAGTCAGACTATGTTCCTTTAACCTGTATAATGCGTAACTCAGTCTATGTCTCTTTAACCTGAACAATGAACAACTCTGTCTATGTCCCTTTAACCTGAACAATGCGTAACTCAGTCTATGTCCCTTTAAACTGTACAATGAACAACTCAGTCTATGTCCCTTTAACCTGAACAATGTACAACTCAGTCTCTGTCCCTTTAACCTGAACAATCTGCAACTCAGTCTATGTCCATTTAACCTGTACAATATAGAACTCCGTGTATGTCCCTTTAACCTGTACAATGTACAATTCAGTCTCTGTCCCTTTAACCTGTACAATGTAGAACTCAGTCAATGTCCCTTTAACCTGTACAATGTACAACTCAGTCTCTGTCCTTTTAACCTGTTGGATGCGTAACTGAGTCTGTGTTCCTTTAAGCTGTACAATGTACAACTCAGTCTATGTCCCTTTAACCTGAACTATCTATAACTCAGTCTATGTCCCTTTAAACCTGAACAATGCGTAGCTCAGTCTATGTCCCTTTAACCTGTACAATGAACAACTCAGTCTATGTCCTCTTAATCTGTACAGTGTACAACTCAGTCAATGTTCCTTTAACCTGTGCAATGCGTAACTCAGTCTGTGTCCCTTTAGCATGTATAATGCGTAACTCTGTCTATGTCCCTTTAACATGTACAATGTACAACTCAGTCTATGTCCCTTTACTCTGGACAATGTACAACTCAGTCTATGTCCCTTTAACCTGTACAATGTACAACTCAGTCTGTGTCCCTTTAACCTGCACAATGTACGACTCAGTCTATGTCCCTTTAATCTGTATAATGAGTAACTCAGTCTGTGTCCCATTAACATGTATAATGCGTAACTCAGTCTATGTCCCTTTAACATGTACAATGTACTACTCAGTCTATGTCCCTTTAATCTGTATAATGCTCAACTCAGTCTATGTCACTTTAACCTGTACAATGTACAAATCAGTCAATGTCCCTTTAACATGTACAACGCGTAACTCAGTCGGTGTCCCTTTAACCTGAACAATGTACAACTCAGTCTATGTCCCTTTAACCTGTAGAATGCGTAACTCAGTCTGTGTCCCTTTAACCTGAACAATCTACAACGCAGTCTATGTCCCTTTAACCTGAACAATCTACAACTCAGTCTATGTCCATTTAACCTGTACAATATAGAACTCCGTGTATGTCCCTTTAACCTGTACAATGTACAACTCAGTCTCTGTCCCTTTAACCTGTACAATGTACAACTCAGTCAATGTCCCTTTAACCTGTACAATGCATAACTCAGTCTGTGTCCCTTTAACTTGAACAGTGTACAACTCAGTCTATGTCCTTTTAACCTGTAGGATGCGTAACTGAGTCTCTGTTCCTTTAAGCTGTGCAATGTACAACTCAGTCTATGTCACTTTAACCTGTATAATGCGTAACTCAGTCTGTGTCCCTTTAACATGTACAATGCGTAACTCAGTTTATGTCCCTTTAACATGTACAATGTACAACTCAGTTTATTTCCTTTTAATCTGTACAATGCGTAACTCAGTCTATGTCCCTTTAACCTCTACAATGAACAACTCAGTCTATGTCCCTTTAACCTGTACAATGCGTAACTCAGTCTGTGGCCCTTTAACCTGTACAATGTAAAACTCAGTCTATGTCCCTTTAATCTGTACAATGTACAGCTCATTCTATGTCCCTTTAGTCTGTATAATGCGTAACTCAGTCTACATCTCTTTAACCTGAACAATCTACAACTCAATCTATGTCCCTTTAACCTGTACGATGCCTAACACATTCTATGTCCCTTTAACCTGTAGAATATACAACTCATTCTCTGTCCCTTTAACTGTACAATGTCCATCTCAGTCTATATCGCTTTAACATGTACAATGTTTAACTCAGACTATGTTCCTTTAACCTGTACAATGCGTAACTCAGTCTATGTCCCTTTAATCTCTACAATGTACAACTCAGTCTATGTCCCTTTAACCTGAACTATCTATAACTCAGTCTATGTCCCTTTAAACCTGAACAATGCGTAGCTCAGTCTATGTCCCTTTAACCTGTACAATGAACAACTCAGTCTATGTCCTCTTAATCTGTAGAATGTGTAACTCAGTCTATGACCCTTAAAGCTGTACAATGTACAACTCAGTCTCTGTCCCTTTAACCTGTACAGTATACAACTCGGTCAATGTTCCTTTAACCTGTGCAATGCGTAACTCAGTCTGTGTCCCTTTAGCATGTATAATGCGTAACTCTGTCTATGTCCCTTTAACATGTACAATGTACAACTCAGTCTATGTCCCTTTAATCTGGACAATGTACAACTCAGTCTATGTCCCTTTAACCTGTACAATGTACAACTCAGTCTATGTCCCTTTAACCTGTATAATGCGTAACTCAGTCTGTGTCCCTTTAACCTGCACAATGTACGACTCAGTCTATGTCCCTTTAATCTGTATAATGAGTAACTCAGTCTGTGTCCCATTAACATGTATAATGCGTAACTCAGTCTATGTCCCTTTAACATGTACAATGTACTACTCAGTCTATGTCCCTTTAATCTGTATAATGCTCAACTCAGTCTATGTCCCTTTAACCTTTATATTGCGAAACTCAGTATATGTCCCTTTTAGCCTGTATAATGCGTAACTCAGTCTGTGTCCCTTTAACATGTATAATGCTTAACTCATTCTATGTCCCTTTAACCTGAACAATCTACAACTCAGCCTATGTCCCATTAAACTGTACGATGCGTAACTCAGTCTGTGTCCCTTTAACCTGAAGAATGTACAACTCAGTCTCTGTCCCTTTATTCTGTACAATGTACAACTCAGTCTATGTCCCTTTAACCTGTACAATGTACAACTCAGTCTCTGTCCCTTTACCTGTATAATGCGTAATTCAGTCTATGTCCCTTTAAACTGTACAATGAACAACTCAGTCTATGTCACTTTAACCTGTACAATGTACAAATCAGTCAATGTCCCTTTAACATGTACAACGCGTAACTCAGTCGGTGTCCCTTTAACCTGAACAATGTACAACTCAGTCTATGTCCCTTTAACCTGTAGAATGCGTAACTCAGTCTGTGTCCCTTTAACCTGAACAATCTACAACGCAGTCTATGTCCCTTTAACCTGAACAATCTACAACTCAGTCTATGTCCATTTAACCTGTACAATATAGAACTCCGTGTATGTCCCTTTAACCTGTACAATGTACAACTCAGTCTCTGTCCCTTTAACCTGTACAATGTACAACTCAGTCAATGTCCCTTTAACCTGTACAATGCATAACTCAGTCTGTGTCCCTTTAACTTGAACAGTGTACAACTCAGTCTATGTCCTTTTAACCTGTAGGATGCGTAACTGAGTCTCTGTTCCTTTAGGCTGTGCAATGTACAACTCAGTCTATGTCACTTTAACCTGTATAATGCGTAACTCAGTCTGTGTCCCTTTAACATGTACAATGCGTAACTCAGTTTATGTCCCTTTAACATGTACAATGTACAACTCAGTTTATTTCCTTTTAATCTGTACAATGCGTAACTCAGTCTATGTCCCTTTAACCTGAAGAATCTACAACTCAGTCTATGTCCCTTTAACCTGTACGATGTTCAACTCAGTCAATGTCACTTTAACCTGTACAACGTGTAACTCAGTCTGTGTCCCTTTAACCTGAACAATGTACAACTCAGTCTATGTCCCTTTAACCTGTAGAATGCGTAACTCAGTCTGTGTCCCTTTAACATGTACAGTGTACAACTCAGTCTATGTCCCTTTAACCTGCACAATGTACAACTCAGTCAATGTCCCTTTAACCTGTACAACGCATAACTCAGTCTATGTCCCTTTAACCTGTAGAATGCGTAACTCAGTCTGTGTCCCTTTAACATGTATAGTGCACAACTCAGTCTATGTCCCTTTAATCTGTATAATGCTTAACTCAGTCTATGTCTCTTTAACATGTACAATCTACAGCTCAGTCTCTGTCCATTTAACCTGTGCAATGTAGAACTCCGTCTATGTCCCTTTAACCTGTACAATGTACAACTCAGTCTCTGTCCCTTTAACCTGTACAATGTACAACTCAGTCAATGTCCCTTTAACCTGTACAATGCATAACTCAGTCTGTGTCTCTTTAACTTGAACAATGTACAACTCAGTCTATGTCCTTTTAACCTGTAGGATGCGTAACTGAGTCTGTGTTCCTTTAAGCTGTACACCATACAACTCAGTCTATTTCCCTTTAATCTGTACAATGCGTAACTCAGTCTATGTCCCTTTAACCTGAACAATCTACAATTCTGTCTATGTCCCTTTAACCTGTACAATGCATAACTCAGTCTATGTCCCTTTAACCTGTACAATGTACATCTCAGTCTATATCTCTTTAACATGTACAATGTTTAACTCAGACTATGTTCCTTTAACCTGTACAATGCGTAATGCAGTCTATGTCCCTTTAATCTCTACAATGTACAGCTCAGTCTATGTACCTTCAAACCTGAACAATGCGTAGATCAGTCTATGTCCCTTTAACGCTTACAATGAACAACTCAGTCTATGTGATTTTAATCTGTAGAATGCGTAACTCAGTCTCTGTCCCTTTAACCTGTACAGTGTACAACTCAGTCTATGTCCTTTTAACCTGTATAATGCGTAACTCAGTCTGTGTCCCTTTAAGATGTACAATGCTTAACTCAGTCTATGTCCCTTTAACCTGTATATTACGTAACTCAGTCCATGTCCCTTTAACCTGCACAGTGTACAACTCAGTCTTTGTCCCTTTAACCTGTACAATAGACAACTCTGTCTATGTCCCTTTAACCTGTAGAATGCGTAACTCAGTCTGTATCCCTTTAACCTGTACAATGTACAACTCAGTCTATGTCCCTTTAACCTGTATAATGCGTAGCTCAGTCTGTGTCCCTTTAACATGTATAATGCGTGACTCAGTCTCTGTCCCTTTAACCTGTACAATGTACAACTCAGTCTCTGTCCCTTTAACCTATACAATGTACAACTCAGTCTATCTCACTTTAACCTGTACAATGTACAACTCAGTCTCTGTCCCTTTACCTATATAATGCGTAGCTCAGTGTATATCTCTTTAACCTGAACAATGAACAACTGTCTATGTCCCTTTAACCTGTACAATGTACAACTCAGTCACTGTCCCTTTAACCTGCACAACGCGTAACTCAGTCTGTGTCCCTTTAAACTGTACAGTGTACAACTCAGTCTATGTCCCTTTATTCTGTACAGTGCGTAACTCAGTCTGTGTCCATTTAACATGTACAATGTACAGCTCAGTCTATGTCCCTTTAATCTGTACAATGTACAACTCAGTCTATGTCCCTTTACCCTGAACAATGCGTAACTCAATCTATTTCCCTTTAATCTGCACAGTGCGTAATTCAGTCTATGTCCCTTTAACCTGAACAATCTACAGCTCAGTATCTGTCCCTTTAACCTGTACAATGCGTAACTCAGTCTGTGGCCCTTTAACCTGTACAATGTAAAACTCAGTCTATGTCCCTTTAATCTGTACAATGTACAGCTCATTCTATGTCCCTTTAGACTGTATAATGCGTAACTCAGTCTACATCTCTTTAACCTGAACAATCTACAACTCAGTCTATGTCCCTTGAACCTGTAGAATATACAACTCATTCTCTGTCCCTTTAACTGTACAATGTCCATCTCAGTCTATATCGCTTTAACATGTACAATGTTTAAGTCAGACTATGTTCCTTTAACCTGAACAATGCGTAACTCAGTCTATGTCCCTTTAAACTGTACAATGAACAACCCAGTCTCTGTCCCTTTAACCTGAACAATCTGCAACTCAGTCTATGTCCATTTAACCTGTACAATATAGAACTCCGTGTATGTCCCTTTAACCTGTACAATGTACAATTCAGTCTCTGTCCCTTTAACCTGTACAATGTAGAACTCAGTCAATGTCCCTTTAACCTGTACAATGTACAACTCAGTCTCTGTCCTTTTAACCTGTTGAATGCGTAACTGAGTCTGTGTTCCTTTAAGCTGTACAATGTACAACTCAGTCTATGTCACTTTAACCTGTATAATGCGTAACTCAGTCTGTGTCCCTTTAACATGTACAATGCGTAACTCAGTTTATGTCCCTTTAACATGTACAATGTACAACTCAGTCTATTTCCCTTTAATCTGTACAATGCGTAACTCAGTCTATGTCCCTTTAACCTGAAGAATCTACAACTGAGTCTATGTCCTTTTATCCTGAACAATGCGTAACTCAGTCTATGTCCCTTTAAACTGTACAATGAACAACTCAGTCTATGTCCCTTTAACCTGTACAATGTACAACTCAGTCAATGTCCCTTTAACCTGTACAACGCGTAACTCAGTCTGTGTCCCTTTAACCTGAACAATGTACAACTCAGTCTATGTCCCTTTAACCTGTAGAATGCGTAACTCAGTCTGTGTCCCTTTAACATGTACAGTGTGCAACGCAGTCTATGTCCCTTTAAACTGTACAATGAACAACTCAGTCTATGTCCCTTTAACCTGCACAATGTACAATTCAGTCAATGTCCCTTCAACATGTACAACGCGTAACTCAGTCTGTGTCCCTTTAACCTGAACAATGTACAACTCAGTCTATGTCCCTTTAACCTGTAGAATGCGTAACTCAGTCTGTGTCCCTTTAACATGTATAATGCGTGACTCAGTCTCTGTCCCTTTAACCTGTACAATGCGTAACTCAGTCTACGTCCCTTTAACCTGAACAATCTACAACTCAGTCTATGTCCCTTTAACCTGTACAATGCATAACTCAGTCTCTGTCCCTTTAACCTGAAAATTGCGTAACTCATTCTATGTCCCTTTAATCTGTATAATGCGTAACTCAGTTTATGTCTCTTTAACCTGAACAATCTTCAACTCAGTCTATGTCCCTTTAACCTGTACAATGTACAACTCATTCTCTGTACCTTTACCTGTACAATGTACATCTCAGTCTATATCGCTTTAATATGTACAATATTTAACTCAGTCTATTTCCCTTTTATCTGTACAATGCTTAACTCAGTTTATGTCCCTTTAATCTGTATAATGCTTAACTCAGTCTATGTCCCTTTAACCTGTATATTACGTAACTCAGTCCATGTCCCTTTAACCTGCACAGCGTACAACTCAGTCTTTGTCCCTTTAACCTGTACAATATACAACTCAGTCTATGTCCCTTTAACCTGTAGAATGCGTAACTCAGTCTGTATCCCTTTAACCTGTACAATGTACAACTCAGTCTGTGTCCCTTTAACCTGTATAATGCGTAATGCAGTCTATGTCCCTTTAATCTCTACAATGTACAACTCAGTCTATGTACCTTCAAAACTGAACAATGCGTAGATCAGTCTATGTCCCTTTAACGTTTATAATGAACAACTCAGTCTATGTGCTTTTAATCTGTATAATGCATAACTCAGTCTGTGTCCCTTTAAGATGTACAATGCTTAACTCAGTCTATGTCCCTATAACCTGTATATTACGTAACTCAGTCCATGTCCCTTTAACCTGCACAGTGTACAACTCAGTCTTTGTCCCTTTAACCTGTACAATATACAACTCTGTCTATGTCCCTTTAACCTGTAGAATGCGTAACTCAGTCTGTATCCCTTTAACCTGTACAATGTACAACTCAGTCTATGTCCCTTTAACCTGTAGAATGCGTAACTCAGTCTGTGTCCCTTTAACATGTATAATGCGTGATTCAGTCTCTGTCCCTTTAACCTGTATATTGCGTAACTCAGTCTATGTCCCTTTAACCTGTACAATGCGTAACTCAGTCTACGTCCCTTTAACCTGTACAATGTACAACTCAGTCTCTGTGCCTTTAACCTATACAATGTACAAGTCAGTCTATCTCACTTTAACCTGTACAATGTACAACTCAGTGTCTGTCCCTTTAACCTGTACAATGTACAACTCAGTCAATGTCCCTTTAACCTGCACAACGCGTAACTCAGTCTGTGTCCCTTTAACCTGTACAGTGTACAAGTCAGTCTATGTCCGTTTATTCTGTATAATACTTAACTCAGTCTATGTTTCTTTAACCTGTAGAATGCGTAACTCAGTCTATGTCCCTTTAACCTGAACAATCTACAACTCAGCCTATGTCCCTTTAACCTGAACAATCTGCAACTCAGTCTATGTCCATTTAACCTGTACAATATAGAACTCCGTGTATGTCCCTTTAACCTGTATAATATACAACTCAGTCTCTGTCCCTTTAACCTGTACAATGTACAACTCAATCAATGTCCCTTTAAGCTGTACAATGTACAACTCAGTCTATGTCCTTTTAACCTGTAGGATGCGTAACTCAGTCTGTGTCCCTTTAACATGTACAATGCGTAACTCAGTTTATGTCCCTTTAACATGTACAATATACAACTCAGTCTATTTCCCTTTAATCAGTACAATGCGTAACTCAGTCTATGTCCCTTTAACCTGAAGAATCTACAACTCAGTCTATGTCCCTTTATCCTGAACAATGCGTAACTCAGTCTATGTCCCTTTAAACTGTACAATGAACAACTCAGTCTATGTCTCTTTAACCTGTACAATGTACAACTCAGTCAATGTCCCTTCAACCTGTACAACGCGTAACTCAGTCTGTGTCCCTTCAACCTGAACAATGTACAACTCAGTCTATGTCCCTTTGACCTGTACAATGCGTAACTCAGTCTGTATCCCTTTAACCTGTACAATGTACAGCTCAGTCTATGTCTCTTTAACCTGTATAATGCGTAACTCAGTCTGTGTCCCTTTAACATGTACAATCTGTAACTCAGTCAATGTCCCTTTCACCTGAACAAACTACAACTCAGTCTATGTCCTTTTAACCTGTATAATGCGTAACTCAGTCTGTGTCCCTTTAAGATGTACAATGCTTAACTCAGTCTATGTCCCTTTAACCTGTATATTACGTAACTCAGTCCATGTCCCTTTAACCTGCACAGTGTACAACTCAGTCTTTGTCCCTTTAACCTGTACAATAGACAACTCTGTCTATGTCCCTTTAACCTGTAGAATGCGTAACTCAGTCTGTATCCCTTTAACCTGTACAATGTACAACTCAGTCTATGTCCCTTTAACCTGTATAATGCGTAGCTCAGTCTGTGTCCCTTTAACATGTATAATGCGTGACTCAGTCTCTGTCCCTTTAACCTGTATATTGCGTAACTCAGTCTATGTCCCTTTAACCTCTACAATGCGTAACTCAGTTTACGTCCCTTTAACCTGTACAATGTACAACTCAGTCTCTGTCCCTTTAACCTATACAATGTACAACTCAGTCTATCTCACTTTAACCTGTACAATGTACAACTCAGTCTCTGTCCCTTTACCTATATAATGCGTAGCTCAGTGTATATCTCTTTAACCTGAACAATGAACAACTGTCTATGTCCCTTTAACCTGTACAATGTACAACTCAGTCAATGTCCCTTTAACCTGCACAACGCGTAACTCAGTCTGTGTCCCTTTAAACTGTACAGTGTACAACTCAGTCTATGTCCCTTTATTCTGTACAGTGCGTAACTCAGTCTGTGTCCATTTAACATGTACAATGTACAGCTCAGTCTATGTCCCTTTAATCTGTACAATGTACATCTCAGTCTATGTCCCTTTACCCTGAACAATGCGTAACTCAATCTATTTCCCTTTAATCTGCACAGTGCGTAATTCAGTCTATGTCCCTTTAACCTGAACAATCTACAGCTCAGTATCTGTCCCTTTAACCTGAAAATTGCGTAACTCAGTCTGTGTCCCTTTAACCTCTGCAATGAACAGCTCAGTCTATGTCCCTTTAACCTGTACAATGCGTAACTCAGTCTGTGGCCCTTTAACCTGTACAATGTAAAACTCAGTCTATGTCCCTTTAATCTGTACAATGTACAGCTCATTCTATGTCCCTTTAGACTGTATGATGCGTAACTCAGTCTACATCTCTTTAACCTGAACAATCTACAACTCAGTCTATGTCCCTTGAACCTGTAGAATATACAACTCATTCTCTGTCCCTTTAACTGTACAATGTCCATCTCAGTCTATATCGCTTTAACATGTACAATGTTTAAGTCAGACTATGTTCCTTTAACCTGAACAATGCGTAACTCAGTCTATGTCCCTTTAAACTGTACAATGAACAACCCAGTCTCTGTCCCTTTAACCTGAACAATCTGCAACTCAGTCTATGTCCATTTAACCTGTACAATATAGAACTCCGTGTATGTCCCTTTAACCTGTACAATGTACAATTCAGTCTCTGTCCCTTTAACCTGTACAATGTAGAACTCAGTCAATGTCCCTTTAACCTGTACAATGTACAACTCAGTCTCTGTCCTTTTAACCTGTTGAATGCGTAACTGAGTCTGTGTTCCTTTAAGCTGTACAATGTACAACTCAGTCTATGTCACTTTAACCTGTATAATGCGTAACTCAGTCTGTGTCCCTTTAACATGTACAATGCGTAACTCAGTTTATGTCCCTTTAACATGTACAATGTACAACTCAGTCTATTTCCCTTTAATCTGTACAATGCGTAACTCAGTCTATGTCCCTTTAACCTGAAGAATCTACAACTGAGTCTATGTCCTTTTATCCTGAACAATGCGTAACTCAGTCTATGTCCCTTTAAACTGTACAATGAACAACTCAGTCTATGTCCCTTTAACCTGTACAATGTACAACTCAGTCAATGTCCCTTTAACCTGTACAACGCGTAACTCAGTCTGTGTCCCTTTAACCTGAACAATGTACAACTCAGTCTATGTCCCTTTAACCTGTAGAATGCGTAACTCAGTCTGTGTCCCTTTAACATGTACAGTGTGCAACGCAGTCTATGTCCCTTTAAACTGTACAATGAACAACTCAGTCTATGTCCCTTTAACCTGCACAATGTACAATTCAGTCAATGTCCCTTCAACATGTACAACGCGTAACTCAGTCTGTGTCCCTTTAACCTGAACAATGTACAACTCAGTCTATGTCCCTTTAACCTGTAGAATGCGTAACTCAGTCTGTGTCCCTTTAACATGTATAATGCGTGACTCAGTCTCTGTCCCTTTAACCTGTACAATGCGTAACTCAGTCTACGTCCCTTTAACCTGAACAATCTACAACTCAGTCTATGTCCCTTTAACCTGTACAATGCATAACTCAGTCTCTGTCCCTTTAACCTGAAAATTGCGTAACTCATTCTATGTCCCTTTAATCTGTATAATGCGTAACTCAGTTTATGTCTCTTTAACCTGAACAATCTTCAACTCAGTCTATGTCCCTTTAACCTGTACAATGTACAACTCATTCTCTGTACCTTTACCTGTACAATGTACATCTCAGTCTATATCGCTTTAATATGTACAATATTTAACTCAGTCTATTTCCCTTTTATCTGTACAATGCTTAACTCAGTTTATGTCCCTTTAATCTGTATAATGCTTAACTCAGTCTATGTCCCTTTAACCTGTATATTACGTAACTCAGTCCATGTCCCTTTAACCTGCACAGCGTACAACTCAGTCTTTGTCCCTTTAACCTGTACAATATACAACTCAGTCTATGTCCCTTTAACCTGTAGAATGCGTAACTCAGTCTGTATCCCTTTAACCTGTACAATGTACAACTCAGTCTGTGTCCCTTTAACCTGTATAATGCGTAATGCAGTCTATGTCCCTTTAATCTCTACAATGTACAACTCAGTCTATGTACCTTCAAAACTGAACAATGCGTAGATCAGTCTATGTCCCTTTAACGTTTATACTGAACAACTCAGTCTATGTGCTTTTAATCTGTATAATGCATAACTCAGTCTGTGTCCCTTTAAGATGTACAATGCTTAACTCAGTCTATGTCCCTATAACCTGTATATTACGTAACTCAGTCCATGTCCCTTTAACCTGCACAGTGTACAACTCAGTCTTTGTCCCTTTAACCTGTACAATATACAACTCTGTCTATGTCCCTTTAACCTGTAGAATGCGTAACTCAGTCTGTATCCCTTTAACCTGTACAATGTACAACTCAGTCTATGTCCCTTTAACCTGTAGAATGCGTAACTCAGTCTGTGTCCCTTTAACATGTATAATGCGTGATTCAGTCTCTGTCCCTTTAACCTGTATATTGCGTAACTCAGTCTATGTCCCTTTAACCTGTACAATGCGTAACTCAGTCTACGTCCCTTTAACCTGTACAATGTACAACTCAGTCTCTGTGCCTTTAACCTATACAATGTACAAGTCAGTCTATCTCACTTTAACCTGTACAATGTACAACTCAGTGTCTGTCCCTTTAACCTGTACAATGTACAACTCAGTCAATGTCCCTTTAACCTGCACAACGCGTAACTCAGTCTGTGTCCCTTTAACCTGTACAGTGTACAAGTCAGTCTATGTCCGTTTATTCTGTATAATACTTAACTCAGTCTATGTTTCTTTAACCTGTAGAATGCGTAACTCAGTCTATGTCCCTTTAACCTGAACAATCTACAACTCAGCCTATGTCCCTTTAACCTGAACAATCTGCAACTCAGTCTATGTCCATTTAACCTGTACAATATAGAACTCCGTGTATGTCCCTTTAACCTGTATAATATACAACTCAGTCTCTGTCCCTTTAACCTGTACAATGTACAACTCAGTCAATGTCCCTTTAAGCTGTACAATGTACAACTCAGTCTATGTCCTTTTAACCTGTAGGATGCGTAACTCAGTCTGTGTCCCTTTAACATGTACAATGCGTAACTCAGTTTATGTCCCTTTAACATGTACAATGTACAACTCAGTCTATTTCCCTTTAATCAGTACAATGCGTAACTCAGTCTATGTCCCTTTAACCTGAAGAATCTACAACTCAGTCTATGTCCCTTTATCCTGAACAATGCGTAACTCAGTCTATGTCCCTTTAAACTGTACAATGAACAACTCAGTCTATGTCTCTTTAACCTGTACAATGTACAACTCAGTCAATGTCCCTTCAACCTGTACAACGCGTAACTCAGTCTGTGTCCCTTCAACCTGAACAATGTACAACTCAGTCTATGTCCCTTTGACCTGTACAATGCGTAACTCAGTCTGTATCCCTTTAACCTGTACAATGTACAGCTCAGTCTATGTCTCTTTAACCTGTATAATGCGTAACTCAGTCTGTGTCCCTTTAACATGTACAATCTGTAACTCAGTCAATGTCCCTTTCACCTGAACAAACTACAACTCAGTCTATGTCCCTTTAACCTGAACAATCTACAACTCAATCTATGTCCCTTTAACCTGTACAATGCATAACTCAGTCTATGTCCCTTTAACCTGTACAACATACAACTCAGTCTCTGTCCCTTTAACCTGTGCAATGCACAACTCATTCTCTGTCCCTTTAACCTTTACAATGTACAACTCAGTCTATGTCCGTTTAACCTGTATATTGCTTAACTCAGTCTATGTCCCTTTAACCTGTATAATGCGTAACTCAGTCTATGTCCCTTTAACCTGTACAATGTACAACTCAGTCTATGTCCCTTTAACCTGCACAACGCGTAACTCAGTCTGTGTCCCTTTAACCTGTACAGTGTACAAGTCAGTCTATGTCCGTTTATTCTGTATAATACTTAACTCAGTCTATGTTTCTTTAACCTGTAGAATGCGTAACTCAGTCTATGTCCCTTTAACCTGAACAATCTACAACTCAGCCTATGTCCCTTTAACCTGAACAATCTGCAACTCAGTCTATGTCCATTTAACCTGTACAATATAGAACTCCGTGTATGTCCCTTTAACCTGTATAATATACAACTCAGTCTCTGTCCCTTTAACCTGTACAATGTACAACTCAGTCAATGTCCCTTTAAGCTGTACAATGTACAACTCAGTCTATGTCCTTTTAACCTGTAGGATGCGTAACTCAGTCTGTGTCCCTTTAACATGTACAATGCGTAACTCAGTTTATGTCCCTTTAACATGTACAATGTACAACTCAGTCTATTTCCCTTTAATCAGTACAATGCGTAACTCAGTCTATGTCCCTTTAACCTGAAGAATCTACAACTCAGTCTATGTCCCTTTATCCTGAACAATGCGTAACTCAGTCTATGTCCCTTTAAACTGTACAATGAACAACTCAGTCTATGTCTCTTTAACCTGTACAATGTACAACTCATTCAGTGTCCCTTTAACCTGTACAACGCGTAACTCAGTCTGTGTCCCTTTAACCTGAACAATGTACAACTCAGTCTATGTCCCTTTAACCTGTACAATGCATAACTCAGTCTATGTCCCTTTAACCTGTACAATGTACAACTCAGTCTATGTCCGTTTAGCCTGTATATTGCTTAACTCAGTCTATGTCCCTTTAACCTGTATAATGCGTAACTCAGTCTATGTCCCTTTAACATGTACAATGTACAACTCAGTCTATGTCCCTTTAACCTGTACAATGCGTAACTCAGTTTATGTCTCTTTAAGCTGTATAATATACAAATCAGTCTTTGTCCCTTTAACCTGTACAATGTAGAACTGTCTATGTCCCTTTAACCTGTATAATGCGTAACTCTGTCTATGTCCCTTTGTCATGTACAATACATAACTCAATCTATGTCCCTTTAACCTGTACAACGTACAACTCAGTCTCTGCCCCTTTAACCTGTACAACGTACAACTCAGTCTCTGCCCCTTTAACCTGTGCAATGTACAACACAGTCTATGTCCCTTTAACCTGTACAATGCGTAACTCAGTCTGTGTCCCTTTAAACTGAACAATCTACAATTCAGTCTATGTCCCTTTAACCTGAACAATGTACAACTCAGTCTATGTCCCACTAACATGTACAATGCGTAACTCAGTCTATGTCCCTTTAACCTGTACAATGCGTAAATCAGTCTGGGTCTCTTTAACCTGAACAATGTACAACTCAGTCTCTGTCCCTTTAACCTGTGCATGGCACAACTCATTCTCTGTCCCTTTAACCTGTACAATGTAGAACTCAGTCTAATCCCTTTAACCTATACAGTGCGTAACTCAGTCTGTGTCTCTTTAACCTGAACAATGCGTAACTCAGTCTATGTCCCTTTAACCTGTACAATGCGTAACTTGTCTGTATCCCTTTAACCTATACAATGTACAACTCAGTCTATGTCCCTTTAACCTATACAATGTACTACTCAGTCTATGTCCCTTTACCTGTATAATGCGTAACTCAGTCTGTGTCCCTTTAAACTGTACAATGTACGACTCAGTCTATGTCCCTTTAATCTGTATAATGCGTAACTCAGTCTGTGTCCCTTTAACATGTATAATGCGTAACTCAGTCTATGTCCCTTTAACATGTACAATGTACAACTCAGTCTATGTCCCTTTAATCTGTATAATACTCAACTCAGTCTATGTCCCTTTAACATGTACAATGCGTAAATCAGTCTATGTCCCTTTAACATGTACAATGTACAACTCGGTCTCTGTCCCTTTAACCTGTACAATGTACAACTCAGTCTGTGGCCCTTTAACCTGTACAATGTAAAACTCAGTCTATGTCCCTTTAATCTGTACAATGTACAGCTCATTTTATGTCCCTTTAGTCTGTATAATGCGTAACTCAGTCTACATCTCTTTAACCTGAACAATCTACAACTCAGTCTATGTCCCTTTAACCTGTAGAATATACAACTCATTCTCTGTCCCTTTAACTGTACAATGTACATATCAGTCTATATCGCTTTAACATGTACAATGTTTAAGTCAGACTATGTTCCTTTAACCTGTACAATGCGTAACTCAGTCTATGTCCCTTTAATCTCTACAATGTACAACTCAGTCCATGTCCTTTTAACCTGAACAATCTATTACTCAGTCTATGTCCCTTTAAACCTGAACAATGCGTAGCTCAGTCTATGTCCCTTTAACCTGTACAATGAACAACTCAGTCTATGTCCTTTTAATCTGTAGAATGCATAACTCAGTCTATGACCCTTTAACCTGTACAATGTACAACTCAGTCTCTGTCCATTTAACCTGTACAGTGTACAACTCAGTCAATGTTCCTTTAACCTGTGCAATGCGTAACTCAGTCTGTGTCCCTTTAGCATGTATAATGCGTAACTCTGTCTATGTCCCTTTAACATGTACAATGTACAACTCAGTCTATGTCCCTTTAACCTGTACAATGTACAACTCAGTCTATGTCCCTTTTACCTGTACAATGTATAACTCAGTCTATGTCCCTTTAACCTGTACAGTGTACAACTCAGTCTTTGTCCCTTTAACCTGTACAATGTACAACTCAGTCTGTCCCTTTAACCTGTATAATGCGTAACTCAGTCTGTGTCCCTTTAACATGTATAATGCGTAACTCAGTCTATGTCCCTTTAACATGTACAATGCGTAAATCAGTCTATGTCCCTTTAACATGTACAATGTACAACTGACTCTTTTTCCCTTTAATCTGTACAATGCTTAACTCAATCTATGTCCCTTTAATCTGTACAATGCTTAACTCAGTCTATGTCCCTTTAAGCTATATAATGCTTAACTCAGTCTATGTCCCTTTAACATTTATATTGCGTAACTCAGTATATGTCCCTTTTAGCCTGTATAATGCGTAACTCAGTCTGTGTCCCTTTAACATGTATAATGCTTAACTCAGTCTGTGTCCCTTTCACCTGAACAATGTACAACTCAGTCTATGTCCCTTTAACCTGTACAATGTACAGCTCAGTCTATGTCCCTTTAACCTGTACAATGTGTAACTCAGTCTATGTCCCTTTAACCTGTACAATGTACAACTCCGTCTATGTCCCATTAACCTGTACAATGTACAACTCAGTCTCTGTCCCTTTAACCTATACAATGTACATCTTAGTCTATGTCCCTTTAACCTGTACAATGCGTAACTCAGTCTATGTCCCTTTAACCTGTAATATCTGCAATTCAGTCCGTCCCTCAAACCTGTACAATGCGTAACTCAGTCAGTGTCCCTTTAACCTGAACAATGTACGACTCAGTGTATGTCCCTTTAACCTGAACTATCTATAACTCAGTCTATGTCCCTTTAAACCTGAACAATGCGTAGCTCAGTCTATGTCCCTTTAATCTCTACAATGTTCAACTCAGTCTATGTCCCTTTAACCTGAACTATCTATAACTCAGTCTATGTCCCTTTAAACCTGAACAATGCGTAGCTCAGTCTATGTCCCTTTAACCTGTACAATGAACAACTCAGTCTATGTCCTTTTAATCTGTAGAATGCGTAACTCAGTCTGTGGCCCTTTAACCTGTACAATGTACAACTCAGTCTCTGTCCCTTTAACCTGTACAGTGTACAACTCAGTCAATGTTCCTTTAACCTGTGCAATGCGTAACTCAGTGTGTGTCCCTTTAGCATGTATAATGCGTAACTCTGTCTATGTCCCTTTAACATGTACACTGTACAACTCAGTCTTTGTCCCTTTAACCTGTACAATATACAACTCAGTCTATGTCCCTTTAACCTGTAGAATGCGTAACTCAGTCTGTATCCCTTTAACCTGTACAATGTACAACTCAGTCTATGTCTCTTTAACCTGTATAATGCGTAACTCTGTCTGTGTCCCTTTAACATGTATAATGCGTAATTCAGTCTATGTCCCTTTAACCTATAAAATGTACTACTCAGTCTATGTCCCTTTACCTGTTTCATGCGTAACTCAGTCTGTGTTCCGTTAACCTGTACAATGTACGACTCAGTGTATGTCCCTTTAATCTGTATAATGCGTAACTCAGTCGGTGTCCCTTTAACATGTATAATGCGTAACTCAGTATATGTCCCTTTAACATGTACAATGTACAACTCAGTCTATGTCCCTTTAATCTGTATAATGCTCAACTCAGTCTATGTCCCACTAACCTTTACAATGCCAAACTCAGTCTATGTCCCTTTGACCTGTACAATGCGTAACTCAGTCTGTGTCTCTTTAACCTGTACAATGTACAACACAGTCTATGTCCCTTTATCCTGTATCATGCGTAACTCAGTCTATGTCCCATTAACATGTACAATCCGTAACTCAGTCAATGTCCCTTTCACCTGAACAAACTACAACTCAGTCTATGTCCCTTCAAGCTCTACAATCTACAAATCAGTCTCTGTCCTTTTAACCTGTATAATGCGTAACTCAGTATATGTCCCTGTAGCCTGAACAATCTACAACTCTGTCTATGTCCCTTTAACCTGAACAATCTACAACTCAATCTATGTCCCTTTAACCTGTACAATGCATAACTCAGTCTATGTCCCTTTAACCTGTACAACATACAACTCAGTCTCTGTCCCTTTAACCTGTGCAACGCACAACTCATTCTCTGTCCCTTTAACCTGTACAATGTACAACTCAGTCTATGTCCGTTTAGCCTGTATATTGCTTAACTCAGTCTATGTCCCTTTAACCTGTATAATGCGTAACTCAGTCTATGTCCCTTTAACATGTACAATGTACAACTCAGTCTATGTCCCTTTAACCTGTACAATGCGTAACTCAGTTTATGTCTCTTTAAGCTGTATAATATACAAATCAGTCTTTGTCCCTTTAACCTGTACAATGTAGAACTGTCTATGTCCCTTTAACCTGTATAATGCGTAACTCTGTCTATGTCCCTTTGTCATGTACAATACATAACTCAATCTATGTCCCTTTAACCTGTACAACGTACAACTCAGTCTCTGCCCCTTTAACCTGTACAACGTACAACTCAGTCTCTGCCCCTTTAACCTGTGCAATGTACAACACAGTCTATGTCCCTTTAACCTGTACAATGCGTAACTCAGTCTGTGTCCCTTTAAACTGAACAATCTACAATTCAGTCTATGTCCCTTTAACCTGAACAATGTACAACTCAGTCTATGTCCCACTAACCTGTACAATGCGTAACTCAGTCTATGTCCCTTTAACCTGTACAATGCGTAAATCAGTCTGGGTCTCTTTAACCTGAACAATGTACAACTCAGTCTCTGTCCCTTTAACCTGTGCATGGCACAACTCATTCTCTGTCCCTTTAACCTGTACAATGTAGAACTCAGTCTAATCCCTTTAACCTATACAGTGCGTAACTCAGTCTGTGTCTCTTTAACCTGAACAATGCGTAACTCAGTCTATGTCCCTTTAACCTGTACAATGCGTAACTTGTCTGTATCCCTTTAACCTATACAATGTACAACTCAGTCTATGTCCCTTTAACCTATACAATGTACTACTCAGTCTATGTCCCTTTACCTGTATAATGCGTAACTCAGTCTGTGTCCCTTTAAACTGTACAATGTACGACTCAGTCTATGTCCCTTTAATCTGTATAATGCGTAACTCAGTCTGTGTCCCTTTAACATGTATAATGCGTAACTCAGTCTATGTCCCTTTAACATGTACAATGTACAACTCAGTCTATGTCCCTTTAATCTGTATAATACTCAACTCAGTCTATGTCCCTTTAACATGTACAATGCGTAAATCAGTCTATGTCCCTTTAACATGTACAATGTACAACTCGGTCTCTGTCCCTTTAACCTGTACAATGTACAACTCAGTCTGTGGCCCTTTAACCTGTACAATGTAAAACTCAGTCTATGTCCCTTTAATCTGTACAATGTACAGCTCATTCTATGTCCCTTTAGTCTGTATAATGCGTAACTCAGTCTACATCTCTTTAACCTGAACAATCTACAACTCAGTCTATGTCCCTTTAACCTGTAGAATATACAACTCATTCTCTGTCCCTTTAACTGTACAATGTACATATCAGTCTATATCGCTTTAACATGTACAATGTTTAAGTCAGACTATGTTCCTTTAACCTGTACAATGCGTAACTCAGTCTATGTCCCTTTAATCTCTACAATGTACAACTCAGTCCATGTCCTTTTAACCTGAACAATCTATTACTCAGTCTATGTCCCTTTAAACCTGAACAATGCGTAGCTCAGTCTATGTCCCTTTAACCTGTACAATGAACAACTCAGTCTATGTCCTTTTAATCTGTAGAATGCGTAACTCAGTCTATGACCCTTTAACCTGTACAATGTACAACTCAGTCTCTGTCCATTTAACCTGTACAGTGTACAACTCAGTCAATGTTCCTTTAACCTGTGCAATGCGTAACTCAGTCTGTGTCCCTTTAGCATGTATAATGCGTAACTCTGTCTATGTCCCTTTAACATGTACAATGTACAACTCAGTCTATGTCCCTTTAACCTGTACAATGTACAACTCAGTCTATGTCCCTTTTACCTGTACAATGTATAACTCAGTCTATGTCCCTTTAACCTGTACAGTGTACAACTCAGTCTTTGTCCCTTTAACCTGTACAATGTACAACTCAGTCTGTCCCTTTAACCTGTATAATGCGTAACTCAGTCTGTGTCCCTTTAACATGTATAATGCGTAACTCAGTCTATGTCCCTTTAACATGTACAATGCGTAAATCAGTCTATGTCCCTTTAACATGTACAATGTACAACTGACTCTTTTTCCCTTTAATCTGTACAATGCTTAACTCAATCTATGTCCCTTTAATCTGTACAATGCTTAACTCAGTCTATGTCCCTTTAAGCTATATAATGCTTAACTCAGTCTATGTCCCTTTAACATTTATATTGCGTAACTCAGTATATGTCCCTTTTAGCCTGTATAATGCGTAACTCAGTCTGTGTCCCTTTAACATGTATAATGCTTAACTCAGTCTGTGTCCCTTTAACCTGTACAATGTACAACTCAGTCTATGCCCCTTTAATCTGTATAATGTGTAACTCAGTCTATGTCCCCTTAACCTGTAATATCTGCAATTCAGTCCGTCCCTCAAACTTGTACAATGCGTAACTCAGTCAGTGTCCCTTTGACCTGAACAATGTACGACTCAGTGTATGTCCCTTTAACCTGAACAATGCGTAACTCAATCTATGTCCCGTTAACCTGTATAATGCGTAACTCAGTCTATGTGCCTTTAACCTGAACAATGCGTAACTCAGTTTATGTCACTTTAACCTGAACAATGTACGACTCAGTCTCTGTCCCTTTAACCTGTACAATGTACAACTCAGTCTATGTCCCTTTTACCTGTACAATGCGTAACTCAGTCAGTGTCCCTTCAACCTGAACAATGTACAACTCAGTCTATTTCCCATTAATCTGTACAGTGTGTAACTCAGTCTGTGTCCCTTTAACATGTACAATGTACAGCTCAGTCTATGTCCCTTTAATCTGTACAATGTACAACTCAGTCTATGTCCCTTTAACATTTACAATGCGTAACTCAGTCTATGTTCCTTTAACCTGTACAATCTACAATTCAGTCCATGTCCATCAAACCTGTAGAATGCGTAACTCAGTGTCTGTCCCTTTAACCTGTACAATGTACAACTCAGTCTATGTCCCTTTAATCTGTATAATGCTTTACTCAGTCTATGTCCCTTTAACATGTACAATGCGTAACTCAGTCTATGTCCCTTTAACATGTACAATGTACAACTCAGACTATTTCCCTTTAATCTGTACAATGTACAACTCAGTCTATGTCCCTTTAACGTGTCCAATGTACAACTCAGTCTCTGTCCGTTTAACCTGTATAATGCGTAACTCAGTCTATGTCCCTTCAACCTGTACAATGTTTAACTCAGTCTATGTCCCTTTAACCTGTATATTGCTTAACTCAGTCTATGTCCCGTTAACCTGTATAATGCGTAACTCAGTCTATGTCCCTTTAACCTGTACAATATACTACTCAGTCTCTGTCCCTTTAACCTGTACAATATACTACTCAGTCTCTGTCCCTTTAACCTGTACAATGCGTAACTCAGTCTGGGTCTCTTTAACCTGAACAACGTACAACTCAGTCTCTGTCCCTTTAACCTGTGCATCGCACAACTCATTCTCTGTCCCTTTAACCTGTACAATGTAGAACTCAGTCTGTGTCTCTTTAACCTGAACAATGCGTAACTCAGTCTATATCCCTTTAACCTGTACAATGTACAACTCAGTCTATGTCCCTTTAACCTGTATAATGCGTAACTCAGTCTGTGACCCTTTAACATGTATAATGCGTAACTCAGTCTATGTCCCTTTAACCTATACAATGTACTACTCAGCCTATGTCCCTTTACCTGTATAATGCGTAACTCAGTCTGTGTCCCTTTAACCTGTACAATGTACGACTCAGTCTATGTCCCTTTAATCTGTATAATGCGTAACTCAGTCTGTGTCCCTTTAACATGTACAATGCGTAAATCAGTCTATGTCCCTTTAACATGTACAATGTACAACTCACTCTTTTACCCTTTAATCTGTACAATGCTTAACTCAGTCTATGTCCCTTTAATCTGTACAATGCTTAACTCAGTCTATGTCCCTTTAATCTGTACAATGCTTAACTCAGTCTATGTCCCTTTAAGCTGTATAATGCTTAACTCAGTCTATGTCCCTTTAACCTTTATATTGCGTAACTCAGTATATGTCCCTTTTAGCCTGTATAATGCGTAACTCAGTCTGTGTCCCTTTAACATGTATAATGCTTAACTCATTCTATGTCCCTTTAACCTGAACAATCTACAACTCAGTCTATGTCCCTTAAACCTGTACAATGTACAACTCAGTCTATGTCCCTTTAACCTGTACAATGTGTAACTCAGTCTGTGTCCCTTTAAGCTGAACAATCAACAACTCAGTCTATGTCCCTTTAACCTGTACAATTTACAACTCAGTCTATGTCCCTTTAACCTGTACAATGCGTAACTCAGTCTATGTGCCTTTAACCTGTAATCTCTACAATTCAGTCCATGTCCCTCAAACCTGTACAATGCGTAACTCAGTCTGTGTCCCCTTAACCTGAACAATGTACAACTCAGCCTCTGTCCCTTTAACCTGTACAATGCGTAACTCAGTCAGTGTCCCTTCAACCTGAACAATGTACAACTCAGTCTATGTCCCTTTAACCTGTACAATTTACAACTCAGTCTATGTCCCTTTAACCTGTACAATGCGTAACTCAGTCTATGTGCCTTTAACCTGTAATCTCTACAATTCAGTCCATGTCCCTCAAACCTGTACAATGCGTAACTCAGTCTGTGTCCCCTTAACCTGAACAATGTACAACTCAGCCTCTGTCCCTTTAACCTGTACAATGCGTAACTCAGTCAGTGTCCCTTCAACCTGAACAATGTACAACTCAGTCTATTTCCCATTAATCTGTACAGTGTGTAACTCAGTCTGTGTCCCTTTAACATGTACAATGTACAACTCAATCTATGTCCCTTTAACCTGTACAATGTGTAACTCAGTCTGTGTCCCTTTAACCTGAACAATCAACAACTCAGTCTATGTCCCTTTAACCTGTACAATTTACAACTCAGTCTATGTCCCTTTAACCTGTACAATGCGTAACTCAGCCTATGTCCCTTTAACCTGTACAATCTACAATTCAGTCCATGTCCATCAAACCCGTAGAATGCGTAACTCAGTCTCTGTCCCTTTAACCTGTACAATGTACAACTCAGTCTATGTCCCTTTAATCTGTATAATGCTTTACTCAGTCTATGTCCCTTTAACATGTACAATGCGTAACTCAGTCTATGTCCCTTTAACATGTACAATGTACAACTCAGACTATTTCCCTTTAATCTCTACAATGCGTAACTCAGTCTATGTCCCTTTAAACTGTATATTGCGTCACTCAGTCTATGTCCCTTTAACCTGAACTGTCTAGAACTCAGTCTATGTCCCTTCTTCCTGAAAAATGCATAACTCTGTCTATGCCCCTTTAACCTGAACAATCTACAACTCAGTCTATGTCCCTTTAACCTGAACAATGTACAACTCACTCTATGTCCCACTAACCTTTACAATGCCTAACTCAGTCTATGTCCCTTTGACCTGTACAATGCGTAACTCAGTCTCTGTCTCTTTAACCTGTACAATGTACAACACAGTCTATGTCCCTTTATCCTGTATCATGCGTAACTCAGTCTATGTCCCTTTAACATGTACAATCCGTAACTCAGTCAATGTCCCTTTCACCTGAACAAACTACAACTCAGTCTATGTCCCTTTAACCTGTACAACATACAACTCAGTCTCTGTCCGTTTAACCTATATAATGCATAACTCAGTCTATGTCCCTTTCACCTGTACAATGTTTAACTCAGTCTATGTCCCATTAACCTGAACAATCTACAACTTAGTCTATGTCCCTTTAACCTGTACAATGTACAATTCAGTCCATGTCCATCAAACCCGTAGAATGCGTAACTCAGTCTCTGTCCCTTTAACCTGTACAATGTACAACTCAGTCTATGTCCCTTTAATCTGTATAATGCTTTACTCAGTCTATGTCCCTTTAACATGTACAATGCGTAACTCAGTCTATGTCCCTTTAACATGTACAATGTACAACTCAGACTATTTCCCTTTAATCTCTACAATGCGTAACTCAGTCTATGTCCCTTTAAACTGTATATTGCGTCACTCAGTCTATGTCCCTTTAACCTGAACTGTCTAGAACTCAGTCTATGTCCCTTCTTCCTGAAAAATGCATAACTCTGTCTATGCCCCTTTAACCTGAACAATCTACAACTCAGTCTATGTCCCTTTAACCTGAACAATGTACAACTCACTCTATGTCCCACTAACCTTTACAATGCCTAACTCAGTCTATGTCCCTTTGACCTGTACAATGCGTAACTCAGTCTCTGTCTCTTTAACCTGTACAATGTACAACACAGTCTATGTCCCTTTATCCTGTATCATGCGTAACTCAGTCTATGTCCCTTTAACATGTACAATCCGTAACTCAGTCAATGTCCCTTTCACCTGAACAAACTACAACTCAGTCTATGTCCCTTTAACCTGTACAACATACAACTCAGTCTCTGTCCGTTTAACCTATATAATGCATAACTCAGTCTATGTCCCTTTCACCTGTACAATGTTTAACTCAGTCTATGTCCCATTAACCTGAACAATCTACAACTTAGTCTATGTCCCTTTAACCTGTACAATGTACAACTCAGTCTCTGTCCCTTTAACCTGTACAATGTCAATCTTAGTCTATGTCCCTTTAACCTGTACAATGTACAACTCAGTCTATGTCCCTTTAACCTGTACAATTTACAACTCAGTTAGGTCCCTTTGACCTGTATAATGCGTAACTCAGTCTATGTCCCTTTAACCTGTAGAATGTACAACTCAGTCTATGTCCCTTTAATCTGTATAATGCTTAACTCAGTCTATGTCCCTTTAACCTGGACAATGCGTAACTCATTCTATGTCCCTTTAACCATTACAGTGTACAACTCAGTCTATGTCCCTTTAACCTGTACAATGGACAACTCAGTCTATGTCCCTTTAACCTGTATAATGCGTAACTCAGTTTGTGTCTCTTTAACCTGTACAACATACAACTCAGTCTCTGTCTCTTTAACCTGTGCAAAGCACAACTCATTCTCTGTCCCTTTAACCTGTACAATGTACAACTCAGTCTAATCCCTTTAACCTATACAATGCGTAACTCAGTCTGTGTCTCTTTAACCTGAACAATGCGTAACTCAGTCTATGTCCCATTCGGCATGTACAATGTACAAATCAGTCTATGTCCCTTTAACCTGTACATTGCGTAACTCAGTCTATGTCCCTTTAACCTGTACAATGTACAACTAACTCTATGTCCCTTTAAACTGTATAATGCTTTACTCAGTCTGTGTCCCTTTAACATGTACAATGCGTAACTCAGTCTGTCCCTTTAATCTGAAGTATGTACAACTCAGTCTCTGTACCTTTTCCCTGTACAATTTACAACTCAGTTTATGTCCCTTTACGCTGTATAATATACACATCAGTCTTTGTCCCTTTAACCTGTACAATGTACAACTCACTCTATGTCCCTTTAGCCTGTACAATGCGTAACTCAGTCTATGTTTCTTTAACATGTACAATCCGTAACTCAGTCGATGTCCCTTTCACCTAAACAAACTACAACTCAGTCTATGTCCCTTTAACCTGTAAAATACACAACTCAGTCTATGTCCCTTTAACGTGTCCAATGTACAACTCAGTCTCTGTCCGTTTAACCTATATAATGCGTAACTCAGTCTATGTCCCTTTCACCTGTACAATGTTTAACTCAGTCTATGTCCCTTTAACCTGTATATTGCTTAACTCAGTCTATGTCCCTTTAACCTGTACAATGCGTAAATCAGTCTGGGTCTCTTTAACCTGAACAATGTACAACTCAGTCTCTGTCCCTTTAACCTGTGCATGGCACAACTCATTCTCTGTCCCTTTAACCTGTACAATGTAGAACTCAGTCTAATCCCTTTAACCTATACAGTGCGTAACTCAGTCTGTGTCTCTTTAACCTGAACAATGCGTAACTCAGTCTATGTCCCATTTAGCATGTACAATGTACAACTCAGTCTATGTCCCTTTAACCTGTACAATGCGTAACTTGTCTGTATCCCTTTAACCTGTAGAATGTACAACTCAGTCTATGTCCCTTTAACCTATACAATGTACTACTCAGTCTATGTCCCTTTACCTGTATAATGCGTAACTCAGTCTGTGTCCCTTTAAACTGTACAATGTACGACTCAGTCTATGTCCCTTTAATCTGTATAATGCGTAACTCAGTCTACATCTCTTTAACCTGAACAATCTACAACTCAGTCTATGTCCCTTTAACCTGTAGAATATACAACTCATTCTCTGTCCCTTTAACTGTACAATGTACATCTCAGTCTATATCGCTTTAACATGTACAATGTTTAAGTCAGACTATGTTCCTTTAACCTGTACAATGCCTAACTCAGTCTATGTCCCTTTAATCTCTACAATGTACAACTCAGTCCATGTCCTTTTAACCTGAACAATCTATTACTCAGTCTATGTCCCTTCAAACCTGAATAATGCGTAGCTCAGTCTATGTCCCTTTAACCTGTACAATGAACAACTCAGTCTATGTCCTTTTAATCTGTAGAATGCGTAACTCAGTCTATGACCCTTTAACCTGTACAATGTACAACTCAGTCTCTGTCCATTTAACCTGTACAGTGTACAACTCAGTCAATGTTCCTTTAAACTGTGCAATGCGTAACTCAGTCTGTGTCCCTTTAGCATGTATAATGCGTAACTCTGTCTATGTCCCTTTAACATGTACAATGTACAACTCAGTCTATGTCCCTTTAACCTGTACAATGTACAACTCAGTCTATGTCCCTTTTACCTGTACAATGTATAACTCAGTCTATGTCCCTTTAACCTGTACAGTGTACAACTCAGTCTTTGTCCCTTTAACCTGTACAATGTACAACTCAGTCTATGTCCCTTTAACCTGTATAATGCGTAACTCAGTCTGTGTCCCTTTAACATGTATAATGCGTAACTCAGTCTATGTCCCTTTAACCTGTATAATGTACTACTCAGTCTATGTCCCTTTACCTGTATAATGCGTAACTCAGTCTGTGTCCCTTTAACCTGTACAATGTACGACTCAGTCTATGTCCCTTTAATCTGTATAATGCGTAACTCAGTCTGTGTGCCTTTAACATGTATAATGCGTAACTCAGTCTATGTCCCTTTAACATGTACAATGCGTAAATCAGTCTATGTCCCTTTAACATGTACAATGTACAACTCACTCTTTTTCCCTTTAATCTGTACAATGCTTAACTCAATCTATGTCCCTTTAATCTGTACAATGCTTAACTCAGTCTATGTCCCTTTAAGCTGTATAATGCTTAACTCAGTCTATGTCCCTTTAACATTTATATTGCGTAACTCAGTATATGTCCCTTTTAGCCTGTATAATGCGTAACTCAGTCTGTGTCCCTTTAACATGTATAATGCTTAACTCAGTCTGTGTCCCTTTCACCTGAACAATGTACAACTCAGTCTATGTCCCTTTAACCTGTACAATGTATAACTCAGTCTATGTCCCTTTAACCTGTACAATGTGTAACTCAGTCTATGTCCCTTTAACCTGTATATTGCGTAACTCAGTCTATGTCCCTTTAACCTGTACAATGCGTAACTCAGTTTACGTCCCTTTAACCTGAACAATCAACAACTCAGTCTATGTCCCTTTAACCTGTACAATTTACAACTCAGTCTATGTCCCTTTAACCTGTACAATGCGTAACTCAGTCTATGTGCCTTTAACCTGTAATCTCTACAATTCAGTCCATGTCCCTCAAACCTGTACAATGCGTAACTCAGTCTGTGTCCCCTTAACCTGAACAATGTACAACTCAGCCTCTGTCCCTTTAACCTGTACAATGCGTAACTCAGTCAGTGTCCCTTCAACCTGAACAATGTACAACTCAGTCTATGTCCCTTTAACCTGTACAATTTACAACTCAGTCTATGTCCCTTTCACCTGTACAATGTGTAACTCAGTCTATGTGCCTTTAACCTGTAATATCTACAATTCAGTCCATGTCCCTCAAACCTGTACAATGCGTAACTCAGTCTGTGTCCCCTTAACCTGAACAATGTACAACTCAGCCTCTGTCCCTTTAACCTGTACAATGCGTAACTCAGTCAGTGTCCCTTCAACCTGAACAATGTACAACTCAGTCTATTTCCCATTAATCTGTACAGTGTGTAACTCAGTCTGTGTCCCTTTAACATGTACAATGTACAACTCAATCTATGTCCCTTTAACCTGTACAATGTGTAACTGAGTCTGTGTCCCTTTAACCTGAACAATCAACAACTCAGTCTATGTCCCTTTAACCTGTACAATTTACAACTCAGTCTATGTCCCTTTAACCTGTACGATGCGTAACTCAGTCTATGTCCCTTTAACCTGTACAATCTACAATTCAGTCCATGTCCATCAAACCCGTAGAATGCGTAACTCAGTCTCTGTCCCTTTAACCTGTACAATGTACAACTCAGACTATTTCCCTTTAATCTCTACAATGCGTAAATCAGTCTATGTCCCTTTAAACTGTATATTGCGTCACTCAGTCTATGTCCCTATAACCTGAACTGTCTAGAACTCAGTCTATGTCCCTTCTTCCTGAAAAATGCATAACTCTGTCTATGCCCCTTTAACCTGAACAATCTACAACTCAGTCTATGTCCCTTTAACCTGAACAATGTACAACTCACTCTATGTCCCACTAACCTTTACAATGCCTAACTCAGTCTATGTCCCTTTGACCTGTACAATGCGTAACTCAGTCTCTGTCTCTTTAACCTGTACAATGTACAACAAAGTCTATGTCCCTTTACCCTGTATCATGCGTAACTCAGTCTATGTCCCTTTAACATGTACAATCCGTAACTCAGTCAATGTCCCTTTCACCTGAACAAACTACAACTCAGTCTATGTCCCTTCAAGCTCTACAATCTACAAATCAGTCTCTGTCCTTTTAACCTGTATAATGCGTAACTCAGTATATGTCCCTGTAGCCTGAACAATCTACAACTCCGTCTATGTCCCTTTAACCTGAACAATCTACAACTCAATCTATGTCCCTTTAACCTGTACAATGCATAACTCAGTCTATGTCCCTTTAACCTGTACAACATACAACTCAGTCTCTGTCCGTTTAACCTATATAATGCGTAACTCAGTCTATGTCCCTTTCACCTGTACAATGTTTAACTCAGTCTATGTCCCATTAAACTGAACAATCTACAACTTAGTCTATGTCCCTTTAACCTGTACAATGTACAACTCAGTCTCTGTCCCTTTAACCTGTACAATGTACATCTTAGTCTATGTCCCTTTAACCTGTACAATGTACAACTCAGTCTATGTCCCTTTAACCTGTACAATGTACAACTCAGTCTATGTCCCTTTAATCTGTATAATGCTTAACTCAGTCTGTGTCCCTTTAACCTGTACAATGCGTAATTCAGTCTATGTCCCTTTAACCTGGACAATGCGTAACTCATTCTATGTCCCTTTAACCATTACAGTGTACAACTCAGTCTATGTCCCTTTAACCTGTACAATGGACAACTCAGTCTATGTCCCTTTAACCTGTATAATGCGTAACTCAGTCTGTGTCTCTTTAACCTGTACAACATACAACTCAGTCTCTGTCTCTTTAACCTGTGCAAAGCACAACTCATTCTCTGTCCCTTTAACCTGTACAATGTACAACTCAGTCTAATCCCTTTAACCTATACAATGCGTAACTCAGTCTGTGTCTCTTTAACCTGAACAATGCGTAACTCAGTCTATGTCCCATTCGGCATGTACAATGTACAAATCAGTCTATGTCCCTTTAACCTGTACATTGCGTAACTCAGTCTATGTCCCTTTAACCTGTACAATGTACAACTAACTCTATGTCCCTTTAAACTGTATAATGCTTTACTCAGTCTGTGTCCCTTTAACATGTACAATGCGTAACTCAGTCTGTCCCTTTAATCTGAAGTATGTACAACTCAGTCTCTGTACCTTTTCCCTGTACAATTTACAACTCAGTTTATGTCCCTTTACGCTGTATAATATACACATCAGTCTTTGTCCCTTTAACCTGTACAATGTACAACTCACTCTATGTCCCTTTAGCCTGTACAATGCGTAACTCAGTCTATGTTTCTTTAACATGTACAATCCGTAACTCAGTCGATGTCCCTTTCACCTAAACAAACTACAACTCAGTCTATGTCCCTTTAACCTGTAAAATACACAACTCAGTCTATGTCCCTTTCACCTGTACAATGTTTAACTCAGTCTATGTCCCTTTAACCTGTATATTGCTTAACTCAGTCTATGTCCCTTTAACCTGTACAATGCGTAAATCAGTCTGGGTCTCTTTAACCTGAACAATGTACAACTCAGTCTCTGTCCCTTTAACCTGTGCATGGCACAACTCATTCTCTGTCCCTTTAACCTGTACAATGTAGAACTCAGTCTAATCCCTTTAACCTATACAGTGCGTAACTCAGTCTGTGTCTCTTTAACCTGAACAATGCGTAACTCAGTCTATGTCCCATTTAGCATGTACAATGTACAACTCAGTCTATGTCCCTTTAACCTGTACAATGCGTAACTTGTCTGTATCCCTTTAACCTGTAGAATGTACAACTCAGTCTATGTCCCTTTAACCTATACAATGTACTACTCAGTCTATGTCCCTTTACCTGTATAATGCGTAACTCAGTCTGTGTCCCTTTAAACTGTACAATGTACGACTCAGTCTATGTCCCTTTAATCTGTATAATGCGTAACTCAGTCTACATCTCTTTAACCTGAACAATCTACAACTCAGTCTATGTCCCTTTAACCTGTAGAATATACAACTCATTCTCTGTCCCTTTAACTGTACAATGTACATCTCAGTCTATATCGCTTTAACATGTACAATGTTTAAGTCAGACTATGTTCCTTTAACCTGTACAATGCGTAACTCAGTCTATGTCCCTTTAATCTCTACAATGTACAACTCAGTCCATGTCCTTTTAACCTGAACAATCTATTACTCAGTCTATGTCCCTTTAAACCTGAATAATGCGTAGCTCAGTCTATGTCCCTTTAACCTGTACAATGAACAACTCAGTCTATGTCCTTTTAATCTGTAGAATGCGTAACTCAGTCTATGACCCTTTAACCTGTACAATGTACAACTCAGTCTCTGTCCATTTAACCTGTACAGTGTACAACTCAGTCAATGTTCCTTTAACCTGTGCAATGCGTAACTCAGTCTGTGTCCCTTTAGCATGTATAATGCGTAACTCTGTCTATGTCCCTTTAACATGTACAATGTACAACTCAGTCTATGTCCCTTTAACCTGTACAATGTACAACTCAGTCTATGTCCCTTTTACCTGTACAATGTATAACTCAGTCTATGTCCCTTTAACCTGTACAGTGTACAACTCAGTCTTTGTCCCTTTAACCTGTACAATGTACAACTCAGTCTATGTCCCTTTAACCTGTATAATGCGTAACTCAGTCTGTGTCCCTTTAACATGTATAATGCGTAACTCAATCTATGTCCCTTTAACCTGTATAATGTACTACTCAGTCTATGTCCCTTTAATCTGTATAATGCGTAACTCAGTCTGTGTCCCTTTAACATGTATAATGCGTAAATCAGTCTATGTCCCTTTAACATGTACAATGTACAACTCACTCTTTCTCCCTTTAATCTGTACAATGCTTAACTCAATCTATGTCCCTTTAATCTGTACAATGCTTAACTCAGTCTATGTCCCTTTAAGCTGTATAATGCTTAACTCAGTCTATGTCCCTTTAACATTTATATTGCGTAACTCAGTATATGTCCCTTTTAGCCTGTATAATGCGTAACTCAGTCTGTGTCCCTTTAACATGTATAATGCTTAACTCAGTCTGTGTCCCTTTCACCTGAACAATGTACAACTCAGTCTGTGTCCCTTTAACCTGTACAATGTACAACTCAGTCTATGTCCCTTTAACCTGTACAATGTGTAACTCAGTCTATGTCCCTTTAACCTGTACAATGTACAACTCCGTCTATGTCCCATTAACCTGTACAATGTACAACTCAGTCTCTGTCCCTTTAACCTATACAATGTACATCTTAGTCTATGTCCCTCTAACCTGTACAATGCGTAACTCATTCTATGTCCCCTTTAACCAGTACAGTGTACAACTCAGTCTATGTCCCTTTAACAAGTAATATCTGCAATTCAGTCCGTCCCTCAAACCTGTACAATGCGTAACTCAGTCTGTGTCCCCTTTACCTGAACAATGTACAACTCAGCCTCTGTCCCTTTAACCTGTACAATGCGTAACTCAGTCAGTGTCCCTTTAACCTGAACAATGTACGACTCAGTGTATGTCCCTTTAACCTGAACAATGCGTAACTCAATCTATGTCCCGTTAACCTGTATAATGCGTAACTCAGTCTATGTGCCTTTAACCTGAACAATGCGTAACTCAGTTTATGTCACTTTAACCTGAACAATGTACGACTCAGTCTCTGTCCCTTTAACCTGTACAATGTACAACTCAGTCTATGTCCCTTTTACCTGTACAATGCGTAACTCAGTCAGTGTCCCTTCAACCTGAACAATGTACAACTCAGTCTATTTCCCATTAATCTGTACAGTGTGTAACTCAGTCTGTGTCCCTTTAACATGTACAATGTACAGCTCAGTCTATGTCCCCTTAATCTGTACAATGTACAACTCAGTCTATGTCCCTTTAACATTTACAATGCGTAACTCAGTCTATGTCCCTTTAACCTGTACAATCTACAATTCAGTCCATGTCCATCAAACCCGTAGAATGCGTAACTCAGTGTCTGTCCCTTTAACCTGTACAATGCGTAACTCAGTCTATGTCCCCTTAATCTGTATAATGCTTTACTCAGTCTATGTCCCTTTAACATGTACAATGCATAACTCAGTCTATGTCCCTTTAACATGTACAATGTACAACTCAGACTATTTCCCTTTAATCTGTACAATGTACAACTCAGTCTATGTCCCTTTAACGTGTCCAATGTACAACTCAGTCTCTGTCCGTTTAACCTGTATAATGCGTAACTCAGTCTATGTCCCTTCAACCTATACAATGTTTAACTCAGTATATGTCCCTTTAACCTGTACAATATACTACTCAGTCTCTGTCCCTTTAACCTGTACAATGCGTAACTCAGTCTGGGTCTCTTTAACCTGAACAACGTACAACTCAGTCTCTGTCCCTTTAACCTGTGCATCGCACAACTCATTCTCTGTCCCTTTAACCTGTACAATGTAGAACTCAGTCTAATCCCTTTAACCTATACAATGCGTAACTCAGTCTGTGACTCTTTAACCTGAACAATGCGTAACTCAGTCTATGTCCCATGTAGCATGTACAATGTACAACTCAGACTATGTCCCTTTAACCTGTACAATGCGTAACTCAGTCTGTATCCCTTTAACCTGTACAATGTACAACTCAGTCTATGTCCCTTTAACCTGTATAATGCGTAACTCAGTCTGTGACCCTTTAACATGTATAATGCGTAACTCAGTCTATGTCCCTTTAACCTATACAATGTACGACTCAGTCTATGTCCCTTTAATCTGTATAATGCGTAACTCAGTCTGTGTCCCTTTAACATGTGCAATGCGTAAATCAGTCTATGTCCCTTTAACATGTACAATGTACAACTCACTCTTTTTCCCTTTAATCTGTACAATGCTTAACTCAGTCTATGTCCCTTTAATCTGTACAATGCTTAACTCAGTCTATGTCCCTTTAAGCTGTATAATGCTTAACTCAGTCTATGTCCCTTTAACCTTTATATTGCGTAACTCAGTATATGTCCCTTTTAGCCTGTATAATGCGTAATTCAGTCTGTGTCCCTTTAACATGTATAATGCTTAACTCATTCTATGTCCCTTTAACCTGAACAATCTACAAATCAGTCTATGTCCTATTAAACTGTACAATGCGTAACTCAGTCTGTGTCCCTTTAACCTGAACAATGTACAACTCAGTCTATGTCCCTTAAACCTGTACAATGTACAACTCAGTCTATGTCCCTTTAACCTGTACAATGTGTAACTCAGTCTGTGTCCCTTTAACCTGAACAATCAACAACTCAGTCTATGTCCCTTTAACCTGTACAATTTACAACTCAGTCTATGTCCCTTTAACCTGTACAATGCGTAACTCAGTCTATGTGCCTTTAACCTGTAATCTCTACAATTCAGTCCATGTCCCTCAAACCTGTACAATGCGTAACTCAGTCTGTGTCCCCTTAACCTGAACAATGTACAACTCAGCCTCTGTCCCTTTAACCTGTACAATGCGTAACTCAGTCAGTGTCCCTTCAACCTGAACAATGTACAACTCAGTCTATTTCCCATTAATCTATACAGTGTGTAACTCAGTCTGTGTCCCTTTAACATGTACAATGTACAACTCAATCTATGTCCCTTTAACATTTACAATGCGTAACTCAGTCTATGTCCCTTTTACCTGTACAATCTACAATTCAGTCCATGTCCATCAAACCCGTAGAATGCATAACTCAGTCTCTGTCCCTTTAACCTGTACAATGTACAACTCAGTCTATGTCCCTTTAATCTGTATAATGCTTTACTCAGTCTATGTCCCTTTAACATGTACAATGCGTAACTCAGTCTATGTCCCTTTAACATGTACAATGTACAACTCAGACTATTTCCCTTTAATCTCTACAATGCGTAACTCAGTCTATGTCCCTTTAACCTGTATATTACGTCACTCAGTCTATGTCCCTTTAACCTGAACTGTCTAGAACTCAGTCTATGTCCCTTCTTCCTGAAAAATGCATAACTCTGTCTATGCCCCTTTAACCTGAACAATCTACAACTCAGTCTATGTCCCTTTAACCTGAACAATGTACAACTCACTCTATGTCCCACTAACCTTTACAATGCCTAACTCAGTCTATGTCCCTTTGACCTGTACAATGCGTAACTCAGTCTCTGTCTCTTTAACCTGTACAATGTACAACACAGTCTATGTCCCTTTATCCTGTATCATGCGTAACTCAGTCTATGTCCCTTTAACATGTACAATCCGTAACTCAGTCAATGTCCCTTTCACCTGAACAAACTACAACTCAGTCTATGTCCCTTCAAGCTCTACAATCTACAAATCAGTCTCTGTCCTTTTAACCTGTATAATGCGTAACTCAGTATATGTCCCTGTAGCCTGAACAATCTACAACTCCGTCTATGTCCCTTTAACCTGAACAATCTACAACTCAATCTATGTCCCTTTAACCTGTACAATGCATAACTCAGTCTATGTCCCTTTAACCTGTACAACATACAACTCAGTCTCTGTCCGTTTAACCTATATAATGCGTAACTCAGTCTATGTCCCTTTCACCTGTACAATGTTTAACTCAGTCTATGTCCCATTAACCTGAACAATCTACAACTTAGTCTATGTCCCTTTAACCTGTACAATGTACAACTCAGTCTCTGTCCCTTTAACCTGTACAATGTACATCTTAGTCTATGTCCCTTTAACCTGTACAATGTACAACTCAGTCTATGTCCCTTTAACCTGTACAATGTACAACTCAGTCTATGTCCCTTTAATCTGTATAATGCTTAACTCAGTCTGTGTCCCTTTAACCTGTACAATGCGTAATTCAGTCTATGTCCCTTTAACCTGGACAATGCGTAACTCATTCTATGTCTCTTTAACCTGTGCAAAGCACAACTCATTCTCTGTCCCTTTAACCTGTACAATGTACAACTCAGTCTAATCCCTTTAACCTATACAATGCGTAACTCAGTCTGTGTCTCTTTAACCTGAACAATGCGTAACTCAGTCTATGTCCCATTCGGCATGTACAATGTACAAATCAGTCTATGTCCCTTTAACCTGTACATTGCGTAACTCAGTCTATGTCCCTTTAACCTGTACAATGTACAACTAACTCTATGTCCCTTTAAACTGTATAATGCTTTACTCAGTCTGTGTCCCTTTAACATGTACAATGCATAACTCAGTCTGTCCCTTTAATCTGAAGTATGTACAACTCAGTCTCTGTACCTTTTCCCTGTACAATTTACAACTCAGTTTATGTCCCTTTACGCTGTATAATATACACATCAGTCTTTAACCTGTACAATGCGTAACTTGTCTGTATCCCTTTAACCTGTAGAATGTACAACTCAGTCTATGTCCCTTTAACCTATACAATGTACTACTCAGTCTATGTCCCTTTACCTGTATAATGCGTAACTCAGTCTGTGTCCCTTTAAACTGTACAATGTACGACTCAGTCTATGTCCCTTTAATCTGTATAATGCGTAACTCAGTCTACATCTCTTTAACCTGAACAATCTACAACTCAGTCTATGTCCCTTTAACCTGTAGAATATACAACTCATTCTCTGTCCCTTTAACTGTACAATGTACATCTCAGTCTATATCGCTTTAACATGTACAATGTTTAAGTCAGACTATGTTCCTTTAACCTGTACAATGCGTAACTCAGTCTATGTCCCTTTAATCTCTACAATGTACAACTCAGTCCATGTCCTTTTAACCTGAACAATCTATTACTCAGTCTATGTCCCTTTGAACCTGAATAATGCGTAGCTCAGTCTATGTCCCTTTAACCTGTACAATGAACAACTCAGTCTCTGTCCATTTAACCTGTACAGTGTACAACTCAGTCAATGTTCCTTTAACCTGTGCAATGCGTAACTCAGTCTGTGTCCCTTTAGCATGTATAATGCGTAACTCTGTCTATGTCCCTTTAACATGTACAATGTACAACTCAGTCTATGTCCCTTTAACCTGTACAATGTACAACTCAGTCTATGTCCCTTTTACCTGTACAGTGTATAACTCAGTCTATGTCCCTTTAACCTGTACAGTGTACAACTCAGTCTTTGTCCCTTTAACCTGTACAATGTACAACTCAGTCTATGTCCCTTTAACCTGTATAATGCGTAACTCAGTCTGTGTCCCTTTAACATGTACAATCCGTAACTCAGTCGATGTCCCTTTCACCTAAACAAACTACAACTCAGTCTATGTCCCTTTAACCTGTAAAATACACAACTCAGTCTATGTCCCTTTAACGTGTCCAATGTACAACTCAGTCTCTGTCCGTTTAACCTATATAATGCGTAACTCAGTCTATGTCCCTTTCACCTGTACAATGTTTAACTCAGTCTATGTCCCTTTAACCTGTATATTGCTTAACTCAGTCTATGTCCCTTTAACCTGTATAATGCGTAACTCAATCTATGTCCCATTACCCTGAACAATCTTCAACTCAGTCTATGTCCCTTTAACCTGTGCAATGTACAACTCAGTCTCTGTCTTTAACCTGTACAATGTACATCTTAGTCTATGTCCCTTTAACCTGTACAATGCACAACTCAGTCTATGTCCCTTTAACCTGTACAATTTACAACTCAGTCTAGGTCCCTTTGACCTGTATAATGCGTAACTCAGTCTATGTCCCTTTAACCTGTACAATGTACAACTCAGTCTATGTCCCTTTAACCTGTACAATGTACAACTCAGTCTATGTCCCTTTAACCTGTACAATGTACAACTCAGTCTATGTCCCTTTAATCTGTATAATGCTTAACTCAGTCTGTGTCCCTTTAACATGTACAATGCGTAACTCTGTCTATGTCGCTTTAATCTGTATAATCTACAACTTAGTCCATGTCCCTATAACGTGTACAATGCGTAACTCAGTCTATGTCCCTTTAACCTGTACAATGTACAACTCAGTCTATGTCCCTTTAATCTGTATAATGCTTAACTCAGTCTGTGTCCCTTTAACATGTACAATGCGTAACTCTGTCTATGTCCCTTTAACCTGCACAATGAGTAACTCAAACTGTCCCTTTAATCTGAAGTATGTACAACTCAGTCTCTGTACCTTTTCCCTGTACAATTTACAGCTCAGTTTATGTCCCTTTAAGCTGTATAATATACAACTCACTCTTTGTCCCTTTAACCTGTACAATGCGTAACTCAGTCTATGTTTCTTTAACATGTACAATCCGTAACTCAGTCGATGTCCCTTTCACCTGAACAAACTACAACTCAGTCTATGTCCCTTTAACCTGTAAAATATACAACTCAGTCTATGTCCGTTTAACCTATATAATGCGTAACTCAGTCTATGTCCCTTTAACTTGTACAATGTTTAACTGAGTCTATGTCCCTTTAACCTGTATATTGCTTAACTCAGTCTATGTCCCTTTAACCTGTATAATGGGTAACTCAGTCTTATGTCCCATTAACCTGAACAATCTACAACTCAGTCTATGTCCTTTTAACCTGTACAATGTACAACTCAGTCTCTGTCCCTTTAACCTATACAATGTACATCTTAGTCTATGTCCCTTTAACCTGTACAATGCGTAACTCATTCTATGTCCCTTTAACCAGTACAGTGTACAACTCAGTCTATGTCCCTTTAACCTGTACACTGGACAACTCAGTCTATGTCCCTTTAACCTGTATAATGCGTAACTCAGTCTGTGTCTCCTTAACCTGTACAACATACAACTCAGTCTCTGTCTCTTTAACCTGTGCAACGCACAACTCATTCTCTGTCCCTTTAACCTGTACAATGTACAACTCAGTCTAATCCCTTTAACCTATACAATGCGTAACTCAGTCTGTGTCTCTTTAACCTGAACAATGCGTAACTCTGTCTATGTCCCTTTCACCTGCACAATGCGTAACTCAGTCTGTCCCTTTAACCTGAACTATGTACAACTCAGTCTCTGTACCTTTTCCCTGTACAATTTACAACTCAGTTTATGTCCCTTTAAGCTGTATAATATACAACTCAGTCTTTGTCCCTTTAACCTGTACAATGTACAACTTAGTCTATGTCCCTTTAACCTGTACAACGTACAACTCAGTCTCTGCCCCTTTAACCTGTACAACGTACAACTCAGTCTCTGCCCCTTTAACCTGTAGAACGTACAACTCAGTCTCTGCCCCTTTAAACTGTGCAATGTACAACACAGTCTATGTCCCTTTAACCTGAACAATCTGCAACTCAGTCTGTGTCCATTTAACCTGTATAATGCGTAACTCATTCTACGTCCCTTTAACCAGTACAGTGTACAACTCAGTCTATCTCCCATTTAGCATGTACAATGTACAACTCAGTCTATGTCCCTTTAACCTGTACAATGCGTAACTCAGTCTATGTCCCTTTAACCTGTACAATGCGTAACTCTGTCTACGTCCCTTTAACCTGCACAATGCGTAACTCAGTCTGTCCCTTTAATCTGAAGTATGTACAACTCAGTCTCTGTACCTTTTCCCTGTACAATTTACAACTCCGTTTATGTCCCTTTAAGCTGTATAATATACAACTCAGTCTTTGTCCCTTTAACCTGTACAATGTACAACTCAGTCTATGTCCCTTTAACCTGTACAATGCGTAACTCAGTCTATGTTTCTTTAACATGTACAATCCGTAACTCAGTCGATGTCCCTTTCAACTGAACAAACTACAACTCAGTCTATGTCCCTTTAACCTGTAAAATATACAACTCAGTCTATGTCCCTTTAACGTGTCCAATGTACAACTCAGTCTCTGTCCGTTTAACCTATATAATGCGTAACTCAGTCTATGTCCCTTTCACCTGTACAATGTTTAACTCAGTCTATGTCCCTTTAACCTGTATATTGCTTAACTCAGTCTATGTCCCTTTAACCTGTATAATGCGTAACTCAGTCTATGTCCCATTAACCTGAACAATCTACAACTTAGTCTATGTCCCTTTAACCTGTACAATGTACAACTCAGTCTCTGTCCCTTTAACCTGTACAATGTACATCTTAGTCTATGTCCCTTTAACCTGTACAATGTACAACTCAGTCTATGTCCCTTTAACCTGTACAATGCGTAACTCAGTCTATGTCCCTTTAACCTGTACAATGCGTAACTCTGTCTATGTCCCTTTCACCTGCACAATGCGTAACTCAGTCTGTCCCTTTAACCTGAACTATGTACAACTCAGTCTCTGTACCTTTTCCCTGTACAATTTACAACTCAGTTTATGTCCCTTTAAGCTGTATAATATACAACTCAGTCTTTGTCCCTTTAACCTGTACAATGTACAACTTAGTCTATGTCCCTTTAACCTGTACAACGTACAACTCAGTCTCTGCCCCTTTAACCTGTACAACGTACAACTCAGTCTCTGCCCCTTTAACCTGTAGAACGTACAACTCAGTCTCTGCCCCTTTAAACTGTGCAATGTACAACACAGTCTATGTCCCTTTAACCTGAACAATCTGCAACTCAGTCTGTGTCCATTTAACCTGTATAATGCGTAACTCATTCTATGTCCCTTTAACCAGTACAGTGTACAACTCAGTCTATCTCCCATTTAGCATGTACAATGTACAACTCAGTCTATGTCCCTTTAACCTGTACAATGCGTAACTCAGTCTATGTCCCTTTAACCTGTACAATGCGTAACTCTGTCTATGTCCCTTTAACCTGCACAATGCGTAACTCAGTCTGTCCCTTTAATCTGAAGTATGTACAACTCAGTCTCTGTACCTTTTCCCTGTACAAATTACAACTCCGTTTATGTCCCTTTAAGCTGTATAATATACAACTCAGTCTTTGTCCCTTTAACCTGTACTATGTACAACTCAGTCTATGTCCCTTTAACCTGTACTATGCGTAACGCAGTCTATGTTTCTTTAACATGTACAATCCGTAACTCAGTCGATGTCCCTTTCAACTGAACAAACTACAACTCAGTCTATGTCCCTTTAACCTGTAAAATATACAACTCAGTCTATGTCCCTTTAAGGTGTCCAATGTACAACTCAGTCTCTGTCCGTTTAACCTATATAATGCGTAACTCAGTCTATGTCCCTTTCACCTGTACAATGTTTAACTCAGTCTATGTCCCTTTAACCTGTATATTGCTTAACTCAGTCTATGTCCCTTTAACATGTACAATGCGTAACTCAGTCGATGTCCCTTTCAACTGAGCAAACTACAACTCAGTCTATGTCCCTTTAACCTGTAAAATATACAACTCAGTCTATGTCCCTTTAACGTGTCCAATGTACAACTCAGTCTCTGTCCGTTTAACCTATATAATGGGTAACTCAGTCTATGTCCCTTTCACCTGTACAATGTTTAACTCAGTCTATGTCCCTTTAACCTGTATATTGCTTAACTCAGTCTATGTCCCTTTAACATGTACAATGCGTAACTCAGTCGATGTCCCTTTCAACTGAGCAAACTACAACTCAGTCTATGTCCCTTTAACCTGTAAAATATACAACTCAGTCTATGTCCCTTTAACGTGTCCAATGTACAACTCAGTCTCTGTCCGTTTAACCTATATAATGCGTAACTCAGTCTATGTCCCTTTCACCTGTACAATGTTTAACTCAGTCTATGTCCCTTTAACCTGTATATTGCTTAACTCAGTCTATGTCCCTTTAACCTGTATAATGCGTAACTCAGTCTATGTCCCATTAACCTGAACAATCTACAACTTAGTCTATGTCCCTTTAACCTGTACAATGTACAACTCAGTCTCTGTCCCTTTAACCTGTACAATGTACATCTTAGTCTATGTCCCTTTAACCTGTACAATGTACAACTCAGTCTATGTCCCTTTAACCTGTACAATTTACAACTCAGTCTAGGTCCCTTTGACCTCTGTAATGCGTAACTCAGTCTATGTCCCTTTAACCTGTACAATGTACAACTCAGTCTGTGTCCCTTTAATCTGTATAATGCTTAACTCAGTCTGTGTCCCTTTAACATGTACAATGCGTAACTCTGTCTATGTCGCTTTAATCTGTATAATCTACAACTCAGTCCATGTCCCTATAACCTGTACAATGCGTAACTCATTCTATGTCCCTTTAACCAGTACAGTGTACAACTCAGTCTATATCCCTTTAACCTGTACAATGGACAACTCAGTCTATGTCCCTTTAACCTGTATAATGCGTAACTCAGTCTGTGTCTCTTTAACCTGTACAACATACAACTCAGTCTCTGTCCCTTTAACCTGTGCAACGCACAACTCATTCTCTGTCCCTTTAACCTGTACAATGTACAACTCAGTCTATGTCCCTTTAACCTGTACAATGCGTAACTCAGTCTATGTTTCTTTAACATGTACAATCCGTAACTCAGTCGATGTCCCTTTCAGCTGAACAAACTACAACTCAGTCTATGTCCCTTTAACCTGTAAAATATACAACTCAGTCTATGTCCCTTTAACGTGTCCAATGTACAACTCAGTCTCTGTCCGTTTAACCTGTATAATGCGTAACTCAGTCTATGTGCCTTTAACCTGTATAATGCGTAACTCAGTCTCTGTCCCTTTAACCTGTACAATGCGTAACTCAATATGTGTCTCTTTAACCTGAACAATGTACAACTCTGTGTATGTCCCTTTGACCTGTACAATGAGTAACTCAGTCTGTGTCTCTTTAACCTGTACAATGTACAACACAGTCTATGTCCCTTAATCTTGTATCATGCGTAACTCAGTCTATGTCCCTTTAACATGTTGAATCCGTAACTCAGTCGATGTCCCTTTCACCTGAACAAACTACAACTCAGTCTATGTCCCTTCAAGCTCTACAATCTACAAATCAGTCTCTGTCCTTTTAACCTGTATAATGCGTAACTCAGTGTATGTCCCTTTAGCCTGAACAATCTACAACTCCGTCTATGTCACTTTAACCTGAAGAATCTACAACTCAGTCCATGTCCCTTTAACCTGTACAATGCGTAACTCAGTCTATGTCCCCTTAACCTGTACAACATACAACTCAGTCTCTGTCCCTTTAACCTGTACAATGCACAACTCAGTCTATGTCCCTTTAACCTATACAATGCGTAACTCAGTCTCTGTCTCTTTAACCTGAAAAATGCGTAACTCAGTCTATGTCCCATTTAATATGTACAATGCGTAACTCTGTCTATGTCCCTTTAACCTGCACAATGCGTAACTCAGTCTGTCCCTTTAATCTGAAGTAGGTACAACTCAGTCTCTGTACCTTTTCCCTGTACAATTTACAAATCAGTTTATGTCCCTTTAAGCTGTATAATATACAACTCAGTCTTTGTCCCTTTAACCTGTACAATGTACAACTCAGTCTATGTCCCTTTAACCTGTACAATGCGTAACTCAGTCTATGTTTCTTTAACATGTACAATCCGTAACTCAGTCGATGTCCCTTTCACCTGAATAAACTACAACTCAGTCTATGTCCCTTTAACCTGTAAAATATACAACTCAGTCTATGTCCCTTTAACGTGTCCAATGTACAACTCAGTCTCTGTCCCTTTGACCTGTATAATGCGTAACTCAGTCTATGTCCCATTAACCTGTACAATGTAGAACTCAGTCTATGTCCCTTTAATCTGTATACTGCTTAACTCAGTCTGTGTCCCGTTAACATGTACAATGCGTAACTCTGTCTATGTCGCTTTAATCTGTATAATCTACAACTCAGTCTATGTCTATATAACCTGTACAATGTACAACTCAGTCGATGTCCCTTTAATCTGTATACTGCTTAACTCAGTCTGTGTCCCTTTAACATGTACAATGCGTAACTCTGTCTATGTCCCTTTAACCTACACAATGCGTAACTCAGTCTGTCCCTTTAATCTGAACTATGTACAACTCAGTCTCTGTACCTTTTCCCAGTACAATGTAGAACTCAGTTTATGTCCCATTAAGCTGTATAATATACAACTCAGTCTTTGTCCCTTTAACCTGAACAATGTACAACTCACTCTATGTCCCACTAACCTGTACAATGCCTAACTCAGTATATGTCCCTTTGACCTGTACAATGCGTAACTCAGTCTGTGTCTCTTTAACCTGTACAATGTACAACACAGTCTATGTCCCTTTACCCTGTATCATGCGTAACTCAGTCTATGTCCGTTTAACATGTACAATCCGTAACTCAGTCGATGTCCCTTTCACTTGAACAAACCACAACTCAGTCTATGTCCCTTCAAGCTCTACAATCTACAAATCAGTCTCTGTCCTTTTAACCTGTATAATGCATAACTCAGTATATGTCCTTTTAACCTGTACAACATACAACTCAGTCTCTGTCCCTTTAACCTGTGCAACGCACAACTCATTCTCTGTCCCTTTAACCTGTACAATGTACAACTCAGTCTGTGTCCCTTTAACGTGTCCAATGTACAACTCAGTCTCTGTCCGTTTAACCTGTATAATGCGTAACTCAGTCTATGTCCCTTCAACCTGTACAATGTTTAACTCAGTCTATGTCCCTTTAAACAGTATATTGCTTAACTCAGTCTATGTCCCTTTAACCTGTATAATGCGTAACTCAGTCAATGTCCCATTAACCTGAACAATCTACAACTCAGTCTATGTCCTTTAACCTGTACAATGTACAACTCAGTCTTTGTCCCTTTAACCTGTACAATGTACATCTTAGTCTATGTCCCTTTAACATGTACAATGTTTAACTCAGTCTATGTCCCTTTAACCTGTACAATGTACAACTCAGTCTATGTCCGTTTAACCTGTATAATGCGTAACTCGGTCTATATCCCGTTAACCTCAACAATCTACCACTCATTCTATGTCCCTTTAACCAGTACAGTGTACAACTCAGTCTATGTCCCTTTGTCATGTACAATACATAACTCAGTCTATGTCCCTTTAACATGTACAATGTACAACTCAGTCTATGTCCCTTTAATCTGTACAATGCGTAACTTAGTCTATGTCCCTTTAACCTGTACAATGTACAGCTCAGTCTATGTCCCTTTAATCTGTATAATGCTTAACTCAGTCTGTGTCCCTTTAACATGTACAATGCGTAACTCTGTCTCTGTCGCTTTAATCTGTATAATCTACAACTCAGTCTATGTCCCTTTAACCTGTACACTGTACAACTCAGTCTATGTCCCTTTAATCTGTGTAATGCTTAACTCAGTCTGTGTCCCTTTAACATGTATAATGCTTAACTCATTCTATGTCCCTTTAACCTGAACAATCTACAACTCAGTCTCTGTCCCTTTAACCTGAACAATGTACAACCCGTCTATGTCCCTTTAACCTGTATAATGTGTAACTCAGTCTATGTCCCTTTAACCTGTACCATGTACAACTCAGTCTCTGTCCCTTTAACATGTGCAATGTACAACTAAGTGTATGTCCGTTGAACCTGTTTACTGCGTAACTCAGTCTATGTCCCGTTAACCTGAACAATGTACAACTCAGTCTATGTCCCTTTAATCTGTAGAATGTGTAACTCCATCTATGTCCCTTTCACCTGTACAATGTACAACTCAGTCTCTGTCCCTTTAACCTTTATATTGCGAAACTCAGTATATGTCCCTTTAACCTGTACAATATACAACTCAGTCTATATCCCCTTAAGCTGTAGAATGTACAACTCAGTCTCTGTCCCTTTAACTTGTATAATGCATAACTCAGTCTACGTCCCCGTAAGCTGTACAATGTACAACTCAGTCTCTGTCCCTTTAACCTGTATAATGCGTAACTCAGTCTACGTCCCTTTAACCTGAAGAATCTACAACTCTGTCTATGTCCCTTTAACCTGAACAATCTACAACTCAGTCTATGTCCCTTTAACCTGTACAATGTACAACTCAGTCTGTGTCCCTTTAACCTGTACAATGCGTAACTCAGACTGTGTCCCTTTAAACTGAACAATGTACAACTCAGTCTATGTACGTTTAACCTGTACAATGCACAACTCAGTCTATATCCCTTTAAGCTGTACAATGTACAACTCAGTCTCTGTCCCTTTAACCTGTATAATGCATAACTCAGCCTACGTCCCTTTACGCTGTACAATGTACAACTCAGTCTCTGTCCCTTTAACCTGTATAATGTGTAACTCAGTCTACATCCCTTTAACCTGAACAATCTACAACTCAGTCTATGTCTCTTTAACCTGAACAATCTACAACTCAGTCTATGTCCCTTTAACCTGAACAATCTACAACTCAGTCTATGTCCCTTTAACCTGTACAATGCGTAACTCAGTCTGTGTCCCTTTAACCTGAACAACGTACAACTCAGTCTATGTCCCTGCAAGCTGTACAATGCCTAACTCAGTCTGTGTCCCTTTAACCTGTACAATGCGTAACTCAGTCTGTGACTATTTGACCTGAACAATGTACAACTCAGTCTATGTTTCTTTAATCTGTAGAATGCGTAACTCAGTCTGTGTTCCTTTAACCAGTACAATGTTCAACTCAGTCTGTGTCCCTTTAACCTGTATAATGCGTAACTCAGTCTATGTCCCTTTAAACTGAACAATGTACAACTACGTCTATTTGCATTTAACCTGTACAATGCGTAACTCAGTCTGTGTCCCTTTAACCTGAACAATGTACAACTCAGTCTATGTCCCTTTAAGCTGTACAATGCCAAACTCAATCTATGTCCCTTTAACCTGTACAATATACAACTCAGTCTCTGTCTCTTTAACCTGTACAGTGTACAACTCAGTCTATGTCCATTTAATTTGTACAATGCATAACTCAGTCTATGTCCCTCTAACCTGTACAATGTACAACTCAGTCTCTGTCCCTTTAGCTGTACAATGTACACCTTAGGCTCTGTCCCTTTAACATATACAATACGTAACTCAGTCTCTGTCCCTTTAACATGTACAAGGTAAAACTCAGTCTATGTCACTTTAATCTGTACAATGTACAACTCAGTCTATGTCCCTTTTACCTGCATAATGCGTAACTCAGTCTATCTCCCTTTAACATGTACAATGTAGAACTCAGTGTATGTCCCTTTAACCTGTACAATGTACAACTCAGTCTCTGTCCCTTTAGCTGTACAATGTATCTCTTAGTCTATGTCCCTTTAACATGTACAATGTACAACTCAGTCTATGTCCCATTAACCTGAACAATGCGTAACTCAGTCTACGTCCCTTTATCCTGTACAATGTACAACGCAGTCTATGTCACTTTAACCTGTACAATGTGTAACTCAGTCTATGTCCCTTTAACCTGTACCATGTACAAATCAGTCTATGTCCCTTTGACCTGTACAATGCGTAACTCAGTCGATGTCCCTTTTACCTGAAAAAACTACAACTCAGTCTATGTCCCTTTAACCAGTACAATGCGTAACTCAGTCTATGTCCCTTTAACCTGTACCATATACAACTCAGTCTATGTCCCTTCAAGCTGTACAATCTACAACTCAGTCTCTGTCCCTTTAACCTGTACAATGCGTAACTCAGTCTGTGTCCCTTTAACCTGAACAATGTACAACTCAGTCTATGTCCCTTTAACCTGTAGAATGCGTAACTCCGTCTATGTCCCTTTAACCTGTACAATGTACAACTCAGTCTCTGTCCCTTTAACCTTTATATTGCGAAACTCAGTATATGTCCCTTTTAGCCTGTATAATGCGTAACTCAGTCTTTGTCCCTTTAACATGTATAATGCTTAACTCATTCTATGTCCCTTTAACCTGAACAATCTACAACTCAGTCTCTGTCCCTTTAACCTGAACAATGTACAACCCGTCTATGTCCCTTTAACCTGTATAATGTGTAACTCAGTCTATGTCCCTTTAACCTGTACCATGTACAACTCAGTCTCTGTCCCTTTAACATGTGCAATGTACAACTAAGTGTATGTCCGTTGAACCTGTTTACTGCGTAACTCAGTCTATGTCCCGTTAACCTGAACAATGTACAACTCAGTCTATGTCCCTTTAATCTGTAAAATGTGTAACTCCGTCTATGTCCCTTTCACCTGTACAATGTACAACTCAGTCTCTGTCCCTTTAACCTTTATATTGCGAAACTCAGTATATGTCCCTTTTAGCCTGTATAATGCGTAACTCAGTCTATGTCCCTTTAACCTGTACAATATACAACTCAGTCTATATCCCCTTAAGCTGTAGAATGTACAACTCAGTCTCTGTCCCTTTAACTTGTATAATGCATAACTCAGTCTACGTCCCCGTAAGCTGTACAATGTACAACTCAGTCTCTGTCCCTTTAACCTGTATAATGCGTAACTCAGTCTACGTCCCTTTAACCTGAAGAATCTACAACTCTGTCTATGTCCCTTTAACCTGAACAATCTACAACTCAGTCTATGTCCCTTTAACCTGTACAATGTACAACTCAGTCTGTGTCCCTTTAACCTGTACAATGCGTAACTCAGACTGTGTCCCTTTAAACTGAACAATGTACAACTCAGTCTATGTACGTTTAACCTGTACAATGCACAACTCAGTCTATATCCCTTTAAGCTGTACAATGTACAACTCAGTCTCTGTCCCTTTAACCTGTATAATGCATAACTCAGCCTACGTCCCTTTACGCTGTACAATGTACAACTCAGTCTCTGTCCCTTTAACCTGTATAATGTGTAACTCAGTCTACATCCCTTTAACCTGAACAATCTACAACTCAGTCTATGTCTCTTTAACCTGAACAATCTACAACTCAGTCTATGTCCCTTTAACCTGAACAATCTACAACTCAGTCTATGTCCCTTTAACCTGTACAATGCGTAACTCAGTCTGTGTCCCTTTAACCTGAACAACGTACAACTCAGTCTATGTCCCTGCAAGCTGTACAATGCCTAACTCAGTCTGTGTCCCTTTAACCTGTACAATGCGTAACTCAGTCTGTGACTATTTGACCTGAACAATGTACAACTCAGTCTATGTTTCTTTAATCTGTAGAATGCGTAACTCAGTCTGTGTTCCTTTAACCAGTACAATGTTCAACTCAGTCTGTGTCCCTTTAACCTGTATAATGCGTAACTCAGTCTATGTCCCTTTAAACTGAACAATGTACAACCCGTCTATGTCCCTTTAACCGGTATAATGTGTAACTCAGTCTATGTCCCTTTAACCTGTACCATGTACAACTCAGTCTATGTCCTTTTCATCTGTATAATGCGTAACTCAGTACATGTCCCTTTAAGCTGAACAATGTACAGCTCAGTCTATGTCCCTTTAACCTGTAGAATGTGCAACTCAGTCTCTGTCCCTTTAACATGTGCAATGTACAACTAAGTGTATGTCCGTTGAACCTGTTTACTGCGTAACTCAGTCTATGTCTCTTTAACCTGAACAATCTACATCTCAGTCTCTGTCCCTTTAACCTAAACAATTCCTAACTCAGCCAATGTCCCTTTAACCTGTCCAATGTACAACTCAGTCTATGTCCTTTTAATCTGGACAATGTATAACTCAGTCTATGTCCCTTTAATCTGTACAATGCGTAACTCAGTCTGTCTCCTTTTAACCTGTACAATGCGTAACTCAGTCTATGTCCCTTTAACCTGTACAGCATACAACTCAGTCTCTGTCCCTTTAACCTGTGCAACGTACAACTCATTCTCTGTCCCTTTAACCTGTACAATGTACAACTCAGTCTATGTCCCTTTAACCTATACAATGCGTAACTCAGTCTGTGTCTCTTTAACCTGAACAAAGCGTAACTCAGTCTATGTCCCATTTAACATGTACAATGTACAACTCAGTTTATGTCCCTTTAACCTGTATAATGCGTAACTTAGTCTATGTCCGTTTAACCTGTATAATGCGTAACTCAGTCTATGTCCCTTTAACCTGAACAATGCGTAACTCAGTCTATGTCCCTTTAACCTGTATAATGCGTAACTCAGTATCTGTCCCTTTAACCTGAACAATTCGTAACTCAGTCTATGTCCCTTTAACCTGTATAATGCGTAACTCAGTCTATGTCCCTTTAACCTGAACAATTCGTAACTCAGTCTATGTCCCTTTAACCTGTACAATGCGTAACTCAGTCTGTGTCCCTTTAACCTGAACAATCTACAACTCAGTCTATGTCCCTTTAATCTTTATAATGCGTAACTCAGTCTATGTCCCTTTAACCTGTACAATGCGTAACTCAGTCTATGTCCCTTTAACCTGTATAATGCGTAACTCAGTATCTGTCCCTTTAACCTGAACAATTCGTAACTCAGTCTATGTCCCTTTAACCTGTATAATGCGTAACTCAGTCTATGTCCCTTCAAGCTGTACAATCTACAACTCAGTCTCTGTCCCTTTAACCTGTACAATGCGTAACTCAGTCTGTGTCCCTTTAACCTGAACAATGTACAACTCAGTCTATGTCCCTTTAACCTGTAGAATGCGTAACTCCGTCTATGTCCCTTTAACCTGTACAATGTACAACTCAGTCTCTGTCCCTTTAACCTTTATATTGCGAAACTCAGTATATGTCCCTTTTAGCCTGTATAATGCGTAACTCAGTCTGTGTCCCTTTAACATGTATAATGCTTAACTCATTCTATGTCCCTTTAACCTGAACAATCTACAACTCAGTCTCTGTCCCTTTAACCTGAACAATGTACAACCCGTCTATGTCCCTTTAACCTGTATAATGTGTAACTCAGTCTATGTCCCTTTAACCTGTACCATGTACAACTCAGTCTCTGTCCCTTTAACATGTGCAATGTACAACTAAGTGTATGTCCGTTGAACCTGTTTACTGCGTAACTCAGTCTATGTCCCGTTAACCTGAACAATGTACAACTCAGTCTATGTCCCTTTAATCTGTAGAATGTGTAACTCCGTCTATGTCCCTTTCACCTGTACAATGTACAACTCAGTCTCTGTCCCTTTAACCTTTATATTGCGAAACTCAGTATATGTCCCTTTTAGCCTGTATAATGCGTAACTCAGTCTATGTCCCTTTAACCTGTACAATATACAACTCAGTCTATATCCCCTTAAGCTGTAGAATGTACAACTCAGTCTCTGTCCCTTTAACTTGTATAATGCATAACTCAGTCTACGTCCCCGTAAGCTGTACAATGTACAACTCAGTCTCTGTCCCTTTAACCTGTATAATGCGTAACTCAGTCTACGTCCCTTTAACCTGAAGAATCTACAACTCTGTCTATGTCCCTTTAACCTGAACAATCTACAACTCAGTCTATGTCCCTTTAACCTGTACAATGTACAACTCAGTCTGTGTCCCTTTAACCTGTACAATGCGTAACTCAGACTGTGTCCCTTTAAACTGAACAATGTACAACTCAGTCTATGTACGTTTAACCTGTACAATGCACAACTCAGTCTATATCCCTTTAAGCTGTACAATGTACAACTCAGTCTCTGTCCCTTTAACCTGTATAATGCATAACTCAGCCTACGTCCCTTTACGCTGTACAATGTACAACTCAGTCTCTGTCCCTTTAACCTGTATAATGTGTAACTCAGTCTACATCCCTTTAACCTGAACAATCTACAACTCAGTCTATGTCTCTTTAACCTGAACAATCTACAACTCAGTCTATGTCCCTTTAACCTGAACAATCTACAACTCAGTCTATGTCCCTTTAACCTGTACAATGCGTAACTCAGTCTGTGTCCCTTTAACCTGAACAACGTACAACTCAGTCTATGTCCCTGCAAGCTGTACAATGCCTAACTCAGTCTGTGTCCCTTTAACCTGTACAATGCGTAACTCAGTCTGTGACTATTTGACCTGAACAATGTACAACTCAGTCTATGTTTCTTTAATCTGTAGAATGCGTAACTCAGTCTGTGTCCCTTTAACCTGTATAATGCGTAACTCAGTCTATGTCCCTTTAAACTGAACAATGTACAACTACGTCTATTTGCATTTAACCTGTACAATGCGTAACTCAGTCTGTGTCCCTTTAACCTGAACAATGTACAACTCAGTCTATGACCCTTTAACCTGTACAATGTTCAACTCAGTCTGTGTCCCTTTAACCTGTATAATGCGTAACTCAGTCTGTGTCCCTTTAACCTGAACAATGTACAACTCAGTCTATGTCCCTTTAACCTGTAGAATGCGTAACTCCGTCTATGTCCCTTTAACCTGTACAATGTACAACTCAGTCTCTGTCCCTTTAACCTTTATATTGCGAAACTCAGTATATGTCCCTTTTAGCCTGTATAATGCGTAACTCAGTCTGTGTCCCTTTAACCTGTATAATGTGTAACTCAGTCTGTGTCCCTTTAACCTGAACAACGTACAACTCAGTCTATGTCCCTGCAAGCTGTACAATGCCTAACTCAGTCTGTGTCCGTTTAACCTGTACAATGCGTAACTCAGTCTGTGACTATTTGACCTGAACAATGTACAACTCAGTCTATGTTTCTTTAATCTGTAGAATGCGTAACTCAGTCTATGTCCCTTTAAGCTGTACAATGCCAAACTCAATCTATGTCCCTTTAACCTGTACAATATTCAACTCAGTCTCTGTCTCTTTAACCTGTACAGTGTACAACTCAGTCTATGTCCATTTAATTTGTACAATGCATAACTCAGTCTATGTCCCTTTAACCTGTACCATATACAACTCAGTCTATGTCCCTTCAAGCTGTACAATCTACAACTCAGTCTCTGTCCCTTTAACCTGTACAATGCGTAACTCAGTCTGTGTCCCTTTAACCTGAACAATGTACAACTCAGTCTATGTCCCTTTAACCTGTAGAATGCGTAACTCCGTCTATGTCCCTTTAACCTGTACAATGTACAACTCAGTCTCTGTCCCTTTAACCTTTATATTGCGAAACTCAGTATATGTCCCTTTTAGCCTGTATAATGCGTAACTCAGTCTGTGTCCCTTTAACATGTATAATGCTTAACTCATTCTATGTCCCTTTAACCTGAACAATCTACAACTCAGTCTCTGTCCCTTTAACCTGAACAATGTACAACCCGTCTATGTCCCTTTAACCGGTATAATGTGTAACTCAGTCTATGTCCCTTTAACCTGTACCATGTACAACTCAGTCTATGTCCTTTTCATCTGTATAATGCGTAACTCAGTACATGTCCCTTTAAGCTGAACAATGTACAGCTCAGTCTATGTCCCTTTAACCTGTAGAATGTGCAACTCAGTCTCTGTCCCTTTAACATGTGCAATGTACAACTAAGTGTATGTCCGTTGAACCTGTTTACTGCATAACTCAGTCTATGTCTCGTTAACCTGAACAATCTACATCTCAGTCTCTGTCCCTTTAACCTACACAATTCCTAACTCAGCCAATGTCCCTTTAACCTGTCCAATGTACAACTCAGTCTATGTCCTTTTAATCTGGACAATGTATAACTCAGTCTATGTCCCTTTAATCTGTACAATGCGTAACTCAGTCTGTCTCCTTTTAACCTGTACAATGCGTAACTCAGTCTATGTCCCTTTAACCTGTACAGCATACAACTCAGTCTCTGTCCCTTTAACCTGTGCAACGTACAACTCATTCTCTGTCCCTTTAACCTGTACAATGTACAACTCAGTCTATGTCCCTTTAACCTATACAATGCGTAACTCAGTCTGTGTCTCTTTAACCTGAACAAAGCGTAACTCAGTCTATGTCCCATTTAACATGTACAATGTACAACTCAGTTTATGTCCCTTTAACCTGTATAATGCGTAACTTAGTCTATGTCCGTTTAACCTGTATAATGCGTAACTCAGTCTATGTCCCTTTAACCTGTACCATGTACAAATCAGTCTATGTCCCTTTGACCTGTACAATGCGTAACTCAGTCGATGTCCCTTTTACCTGAAAAAACTACAACTCAGTCTATGTCCCTTTAACCAGTACAATGCGTAACTCAGTCTATGTCCCTTTAACCTGTACCATATACAACTCAGTCTATGTCCCTTCAAGCTGTACAATCTACAACTCAGTCTCTGTCCCTTTAACCTGTACAATGCGTAACTCAGTCTGTGTCCCTTTAACCTGAACAATGTACAACTCAGTCTATGTCCCTTTAACCTGTAGAATGCGTAACTCCGTCTATGTCCCTTTAACCTGTACAATGTACAACTCAGTCTCTGTCCCTTTAACCTTTATATTGCGAAACTCAGTATATGTCCCTTTTAGCCTGTATAATGCGTAACTCAGTCTTTGTCCCTTTAACATGTATAATGCTTAACTCATTCTATGTCCCTTTAACCTGAACAATCTACAACTCAGTCTCTGTCCCTTTAACCTGAACAATGTACAACCCGTCTATGTCCCTTTAACCTGTATAATGTGTAACTCAGTCTATGTCCCTTTAACCTGTACCATGTACAACTCAGTCTCTGTCCCTTTAACATGTGCAATGTACAACTAAGTGTATGTCCGTTGAACCTGTTTACTGCGTAACTCAGTCTATGTCCCGTTAACCTGAACAATGTACAACTCAGTCTATGTCCCTTTAATCTGTAGAATGTGTAACTCCGTCTATGTCCCTTTCACCTGTACAATATACAACTCAGTCTATATCCCCTTAAGCTGTAGAATGTACAACTCAGTCTCTGTCCCTTTAACTTGTATAATGCATAACTCAGTCTACGTCCCCGTAAGCTGTACAATGTACAACTCAGTCTCTGTCCCTTTAACCTGTATAATGCGTAACTCAGTCTACGTCCCTTTAACCTGAAGAATCTACAACTCTGTCTATGTCCCTTTAACCTGAACAATCTACAACTCAGTCTATGTCCCTTTAACCTGTACAATGTACAACTCAGTCTGTGTCCCTTTAACCTGTACAATGCGTAACTCAGACTGTGTCCCTTTAAACTGAACAATGTACAACTCAGTCTATGTACGTTTAACCTGTACAATGCACAACTCAGTCTATATCCCTTTAAGCTGTACAATGTACAACTCAGTCTCTGTCCCTTTAACCTGTATAATGCATAACTCAGCCTACGTCCCTTTACGCTGTACAATGTACAACTCAGTCTCTGTCCCTTTAACCTGTATAATGTGTAACTCAGTCTACATCCCTTTAACCTGAACAATCTACAACTCAGTCTATGTCTCTTTAACCTGAACAATCTACAACTCAGTCTATGTCCCTTTAACCTGTACAATGCGTAACTCAGTCTGTGTCCCTTTAACCTGAACAACGTACAACTCAGTCTATGTCCCTGCAAGCTGTACAATGCCTAACTCAGTCTGTGTCCCTTTAACCTGTACAATGCGTAACTCAGTCTGTGACTATTTGACCTGAACAATGTACAACTCAGTCTATGTTTCTTTAATCTGTAGAATGCGTAACTCAGTCTGTGTTCCTTTAACCAGTACAATGTTCAACTCAGTCTGTGTCCCTTTAACCTGTATAATGCGTAACTCAGTCTATGTCCCTTTAAACTGAACAATGTACAACCCGTCTATGTCCCTTTAACCGGTATAATGTGTAACTCAGTCTATGTCCCTTTAACCTGTACCATGTACAACTCAGTCTATGTCCTTTTCATCTGTATAATGCGTAACTCAGTACATGTCCCTTTAAGCTGAACAATGTACAGCTCAGTCTATGTCCCTTTAACCTGTAGAATGTGCAACTCAGTCTCTGTCCCTTTAACATGTGCAATGTACAACTAAGTGTATGTCCGTTGAACCTGTTTACTGCGTAACTCAGTCTATGTCTCGTTAACCTGAACAATCTACATCTCAGTCTCTGTCCCTTTAACCTAAACAATTCCTAACTCAGCCAATGTCCCTTTAACCTGTCCAATGTACAACTCAGTCTATGTCCTTTTAATCTGGACAATGTATAACTCAGTCTATGTCCCTTTAATCTGTACAATGCGTAACTCAGTCTGTCTCCTTTTAACCTGTACAATGCGTAACTCAGTCTATGTCCCTTTAACCTGTACAGCATACAACTCAGTCTCTGTCCCTTTAACCTGTGCAACGTACAACTCATTCTCTGTCCCTTTAACCTGTACAATGTACAACTCAGTCTATGTCCCTTTAACCTATACAATGCGTAACTCAGTCTGTGTCTCTTTAACCTGAACAAAGCGTAACTCAGTCTATGTCCCATTTAACATGTACAATGTACAACTCAGTTTATGTCCCTTTAACCTGTATAATGCGTAACTTAGTCTATGTCCGTTTAACCTGTATAATGCGTAACTCAGTCTATGTCCCTTTAACCTGAACAATGCGTAACTCAGTCTATGTCCCTTTAACCTGTATAATGCGTAACTCAGTATCTGTCCCTTTAACCTGAACAATTCGTAACTCAGTCTATGTCCCTTTAACCTGTATAATGCGTAACTCAGTCTATGTCCCTTTAACCTGAACAATTCGTAACTCAGTCTATGTCCCTTTAACCTGTACAATGCGTAACTCAGTCTGTGTCCCTTTAACCTGAACAATCTACAACTCAGTCTATGTCCCTTTAATCTTTATAATGCGTAACTCAGTCTATGTCCCTTTAACCTGTACAATGCGTAACTCAGTCTATGTCCCTTTAACCTGTATAATGCGTAACTCAGTATCTGTCCCTTTAACCTGAACAATTCGTAACTCAGTCTATGTCCCTTTAACCTGTATAATGCGTAACTCAGTCTATGTCCCTTCAAGCTGTACAATCTACAACTCAGTCTCTGTCCCTTTAACCTGTACAATGCGTAACTCAGTCTGTGTCCCTTTAACCTGAACAATGTACAACTCAGTCTATGTCCCTTTAACCTGTAGAATGCGTAACTCCGTCTATGTCCCTTTAACCTGTACAATGTACAACTCAGTCTCTGTCCCTTTAACCTTTATATTGCGAAACTCAGTATATGTCCCTTTTAGCCTGTATAATGCGTAACTCAGTCTGTGTCCCTTTAACATGTATAATGCTTAACTCATTCTATGTCCCTTTAACCTGAACAATCTACAACTCAGTCTCTGTCCCTTTAACCTGAACAATGTACAACCCGTCTATGTCCCTTTAACCTGTATAATGTGTAACTCAGTCTATGTCCCTTTAACCTGTACCATGTACAACTCAGTCTCTGTCCCTTTAACATGTGCAATGTACAACTAAGTGTATGTCCGTTGAACCTGTTTACTGCGTAACTCAGTCTATGTCCCGTTAACCTGAACAATGTACAACTCAGTCTATGTCCCTTTAATCTGTAGAATGTGTAACTCCGTCTATGTCCCTTTCACCTGTACAATGTACAACTCAGTCTCTGTCCCTTTAACCTTTATATTGCGAAACTCAGTATATGTCCCTTTTAGCCTGTATAATGCGTAACTCAGTCTATGTCCCTTTAACCTGTACAATATACAACTCAGTCTATATCCCCTTAAGCTGTAGAATGTACAACTCAGTCTCTGTCCCTTTAACTTGTATAATGCATAACTCAGTCTACGTCCCCGTAAGCTGTACAATGTACAACTCAGTCTCTGTCCCTTTAACCTGTATAATGCGTAACTCAGTCTACGTCCCTTTAACCTGAAGAATCTACAACTCTGTCTATGTCCCTTTAACCTGAACAATCTACAACTCAGTCTATGTCCCTTTAACCTGTACAATGTACAACTCAGTCTGTGTCCCTTTAACCTGTACAATGCGTAACTCAGACTGTGTCCCTTTAAACTGAACAATGTACAACTCAGTCTATGTACGTTTAACCTGTACAATGCACAACTCAGTCTATATCCCTTTAAGCTGTACAATGTACAACTCAGTCTCTGTCCCTTTAACCTGTATAATGCATAACTCAGCCTACGTCCCTTTACGCTGTACAATGTACAACTCAGTCTCTGTCCCTTTAACCTGTATAATGTGTAACTCAGTCTACATCCCTTTAACCTGAACAATCTACAACTCAGTCTATGTCTCTTTAACCTGAACAATCTACAACTCAGTCTATGTCCCTTTAACCTGAACAATCTACAACTCAGTCTATGTCCCTTTAACCTGTACAATGCGTAACTCAGTCTGTGTCCCTTTAACCTGAACAACGTACAACTCAGTCTATGTCCCTGCAAGCTGTACAATGCCTAACTCAGTCTGTGTCCCTTTAACCTGTACAATGCGTAACTCAGTCTGTGACTATTTGACCTGAACAATGTACAACTCAGTCTATGTTTCTTTAATCTGTAGAATGCGTAACTCAGTCTGTGTTCCTTTAACCAGTACAATGTTCAACTCAGTCTGTGTCCCTTTAACCTGTATAATGCGTAACTCAGTCTGTGTCCCTTTAACCTGAACAATGTACAACTCAGTCTATGTCCCTTTAACCTGTAGAATGCGTAACTCCGTCTATGTCCCTTTAACCTGTACAATGTACAACTCAGTCTCTGTCCCTTTAACCTTTATATTGCGAAACTCAGTATATGTCCCTTTTAGCCTGTATAATGCGTAACTCAGTCTGTGTCCCTTTAACATGTATAATGCTTAACTCATTCTATGTCCCTTTAACCTGAACAATCTACAACTCAGTCTCTGTCCCTTTAACCTGAACAATGTACAACCCGTCTATGTCCCTTTAACCGGTATAATGTGTAACTCAGTCTATGTCCCTTTAACCTGTACCATGTACAACTCAGTCTATGTCCCTTTAACCTGTACAATGCGTAACTCAGTCTGTGTCCCTTTAACCTGAACAACGTACAACTCAGTCTATGTCCCTTTAACCTGTAGAATGTGCAACTCAGTCTCTGTCCCTTTAACATGTGCAATGTACAACTAAGTGTATGTCCGTTGAACCTGTTTACTACGTAACTCAGTCTATGTCTCGTTAACCTGAACAATCTACATCTCAGTCTCTGTCCCTTTAACCTAAACAATTCCTAACTCAGCCAATGTCCCTTTAACCTGTCCAATGTACAACTCAGTCTATGTCCCTTTAATCTGTAGAATGTGTAACTCCGTCTATGTCCCTTTCACCTGTACAATGTACAACTCAGTCTCTGTCCCTTTAACCTTTATATTGCGAAACTCAGTATATGTCCCTTTTAGCCTGTATAATGCGTAACTCAGTCTATGTCCCTTTAACCTGTACAATATACAACTCAGTCTATATCCCCTTAAGCTGTAGAATGTACAACTCAGTCTCTGTCCCTTTAACCTGTATAATGCGTAACTCAGTCTACGTCCCTTTAACCTGAAGAATCTACAACTCTGTCTATGTCCCTTTAACCTGAACAATCTACAACTCAGTCTATGTCCCTTTAACCTGTACAATGTACAACTCAGTCTGTGTCCCTTTAACCTGTACAATGCGTAACTCAGACTGTGTCCCTTTAAACTGAACAATGTTCAACTCAGTCTATGTACGTTTAACCTGTACAATGCACAACTCAGTCTATATCCCTTTAAGCTGTACAATGTACAACTCAGTCTCTGTCCCTTTAACCTGTATAATGCATAACTCAGCCTACGTCCCTTTACGCTGTACAATGTACAACTCAGTCTCTGTCCCTTTAACCTGTATAATGTGTAACTCAGTCTACATCCCTTTAACCTGAACAATCTACAACTCAGTCTATGTCTCTTTAACCTGAACAATCTACAACTCAGTCTATGTCCCTTTAACCTGAACAATCTACAACTCAGTCTATGTCCCTTTAACCTGTACAATGCGTAACTCAGTCTGTGTCCCTTTAACCTGAACAACGTACAACTCAGTCTATGTCCCTGCAAGCTGTACAATGCCTAACTCAGTCTGTGTCCCTTTAACCTGTACAATGCGTAACTCAGTCTGTGACTATTTGACCTGAACAATGTACAACTCAGTCTATGTTTCTTTAATCTGTAGAATGCGTAACTCAGTCTGTGTTCCTTTAACCAGTACAATGTTCAACTCAGTCTGTGTCCCTTTAACCTGTATAATGCGTAACTCAGTCTGTGTCCCTTTAACCTGTAGAATGCGTAACTCCGTCTATGTCCCTTTAACCTGTACAATGTACAACTCAGTCTCTGTCCCTTTAACCTTTATATTGCGAAACTCAGTATATGTCCCTTTTAGCCTGTATAATGCGTAACTCAGTCTGTGTCCCTTTAACATGTATAATGCTTAACTCATTCTATGTCCCTTTAACCTGAACAATCTACAACTCAGTCTCTGTCCCTTTAACCTGAACAATGTACAACCCGTCTATGTCCCTTTAACCGGTATAATGTGTAACTCAGTCTATGTCCCTTTAACCTGTACCATGTACAACTCAGTCTATGTCCTTTTCATCTGTATAATGCGTAACTCAGTACATGTCCCTTTAAGCTGAACAATGTACAGCTCAGTCTATGTCCCTTTAACCTGTAGAATGTGCAACTCAGTCTCTGTCCCTTTAACATGTGCAATGTACAACTAAGTGTATGTCCGTTGAACCTGTTTACTGCGTAACTCAGTCTATGTCTCGTTAACCTGAACAATCTACATCTCAGTCTCTGTCCCTTTAACCTAAACAATTCCTAACTCAGCCAATGTCCCTTTAACCTGTCCAATGTACAACTCAGTCTATGTCCTTTTAATCTGTACAATGTACAACTCAGTCTCTGTCCCTTTAACCTGTATAATGTGTAACTCAGTCTACATCCCTTTAACCTGAACAATCTACAACTCAGTCTATGTCTCTTTAACCTGAACAATCTACAACTCAGTCTATGTCCCTTTAACCTGAACAATCTACAACTCAGTCTATGTCCCTTTAACCTGTACAATGCGTAACTCAGTCTGTGTCCCTTTAACCTGAACAACGTACAACTCAGTCTATGTCCCTGCAAGCTGTACAATGCCTTACTCAGTCTGTGTCCCTTTAACCTGTACAATGCGTAACTCAGTCTGTGACTATTTGACCTGAACAATGTACAACTCAGTCTATGTTTCTTTAATCTGTAGAATGCGTAACTCAGTCTGTGTTCCTTTAACCAGTACAATGTTCAACTCAGTCTGTGTCCCTTTAACCTGTATAATGCGTAACTCAGTCTGTGTCCCTTTAACCTGTAGAATGCGTAACTCCGTCTATGTCCCTTTAACCTGTACAATGTACAACTCAGTCTCTGTCCCTTTAACCTTTATATTGCGAAACTCAGTATATGTCCCTTTTAGCCTGTATAATGCGTAACTCAGTCTGTGTCCCTTTAACATGTATAATGCTTAACTCATTCTATGTCCCTTTAACCTGAACAATCTACAACTCAGTCTCTGTCCCTTTAACCTGAACAATGTACAACCCGTCTATGTCCCTTTAACCGGTATAATGTGTAACTCAGTCTATGTCCCTTTAACCTGTACCATGTACAACTCAGTCTATGTCCTTTTCATCTGTATAATGCGTAACTCAGTACATGTCCCTTTAAGCTGAACAATGTACAGCTCAGTCTATGTCCCTTTAACCTGTAGAATGTGCAACTCAGTCTCTGTCCCTTTAACATGTGCAATGTACAACTAAGTGTATGTCCGTTGAACCTGTTTACTGCGTAACTCAGTCTATGTCTCGTTAACCTGAACAATCTACATCTCAGTCTCTGTCCCTTTAACCTAAACAATTCCTAACTCAGCCAATGTCCCTTTAACCTGTCCAATGTACAACTCAGTCTATGTCCTTTTAATCTGTACAATGTACAACTCAGTCTCTGTCCCTTTAACCTGTATAATGTGTAACTCAGTCTACATCCCTTTAACCTGAACAATCTACAACTCAGTCTATGTCTCTTTAACCTGAACAATCTACAACTCAGTCTATGTCCCTTTAACCTGAACAATCTACAACTCAGTCTATGTCCCTTTAACCTGTACAATGCGTAACTCAGTCTGTGTCCCTTTAACCTGAACAACGTACAACTCAGTCTATGTCCCTGCAAGCTGTACAATGCCTTACTCAGTCTGTGTCCCTTTAACCTGTACAATGCGTAACTCAGTCTGTGACTATTTGACCTGAACAATGTACAACTCAGTCTATGTTTCTTTAATCTGTAGAATGCGTAACTCAGTCTGTGTTCCTTTAACCAGTACAATGTTCAACTCAGTCTGTGTCCCTTTAACCTGTATAATGCGTAACTCAGTCTGTGTCCCTTTAACCTGTAGAATGCGTAACTCCGTCTATGTCCCTTTAACCTGTACAATGTACAACTCAGTCTCTGTCCCTTTAACCTGAACAATGTACAACCCGTCTATGTCCCTTTAACCGGTATAATGTGTAACTCAGTCTATGTCCCTTTAACCTGTACCATGTACAACTCAGTCTATGTCCTTTTCATCTGTATAATGCGTAACTCAGTACATGTCCCTTTAAGCTGAACAATGTACAGCTCAGTCTATGTCCCTTTAACCTGTAGAATGTGCAACTCAGTCTCTGTCCCTTTAACATGTGCAATGTACAACTAAGTGTATGTCCGTTGAACCTGTTTACTGCGTAACTCAGTCTATGTCTCGTTAACCTGAACAATCTACATCTCAGTCTCTGTCCCTTTAACCTAAACAATTCCTAACTCAGCCAATGTCCCTTTAACCTGTCCAATGTACAACTCAGTCTATGTCCTTTTAATCTGTACAATGTACAACTCAGTCTCTGTCCCTTTAACCTGTATAATGTGTAACTCAGTCTACATCCCTTTAACCTGAACAATCTACAACTCAGTCTATGTCTCTTTAACCTGAACAATCTACAACTCAGTCTATGTCCCTTTAACCTGAACAATCTACAACTCAGTCTATGTCCCTTTAACCTGTACAATGCGTAACTCAGTCTGTGTCCCTTTAACCTGAACAACGTACAACTCAGTCTATGTCCCTGCAAGCTGTACAATGCCTTACTCAGTCTGTGTCCCTTTAACCTGTACAATGCGTAACTCAGTCTGTGACTATTTGACCTGAACAATGTACAACTCAGTCTATGTTTCTTTAATCTGTAGAATGCGTAACTCAGTCTGTGTTCCTTTAACCAGTACAATGTTCAACTCAGTCTGTGTCCCTTTAACCTGTATAATGCGTAACTCAGTCTGTGTCCCTTTAACCTGTAGAATGCGTAACTCCGTCTATGTCCCTTTAACCTGTACAATGTACAACTCAATCTCTGTCCCTTTAACCTTTATATTGCGAAACTCAGTATATGTCCCTTTTAGCCTGTATAATGCGTAACTCAGTCTGTGTCCCTTTAACATGTATAATGCTTAACTCATTCTATGTCCCTTTAACCTGAACAATCTACAACTCAGTCTCTGTCCCTTTAACCTGAACAATGTACAACCCGTCTATGTCCCTTTAACCGGTATAATGTGTAACTCAGTCTATGTCCCTTTAACCTGTACCATGTACAACTCAGTCTATGTCCTTTTCATCTGTATAATGCGTAACTCAGTACATGTCCCTTTAAGCTGAACAATGTACAGCTCAGTCTATGTCCCTTTAACCTGTAGAATGTGCAACTCAGTCTCTGTCCCTTTAACATGTGCAATGTACAACTAAGTGTATGTCCGTTGAACCTGTTTACTGCGTAACTCAGTCTATGTCTCGTTAACCTGAACAATCTACATCTCAGTCTCTGTCCCTTTAACCTAAACAATTCCTAACTCAGCCAATGTCCCTTTAACCTGTCCAATGTACAACTCAGTCTATGTCCTTTTAATCTGGACAATGTATAACTCAGTCTATGTCCCTTTAATCTGTACAATGCGTAACTCAGTCTGTCTCCTTTTAACCTGTACAATGCGTAACTCAGTCTATGTCCCTTTAACCTGTACAGCATACAACTCAGTCTCTGTCCCTTTAACCTGTGCAACGTACAACTCATTCTCTGTCCCTTTAACCTGTACAATGTACAACTCAGTCTATGTCCCTTTAACCTATACAATGCGTAACTCAGTCTGTGTCTCTTTAACCTGAACAAAGCGTAACTCAGTCTATGTCCCATTTAACATGTACAATGTACAACTCAGTTTATGTCCCTTTAACCTGTATAATGCGTAACTTAGTCTATGTCCGTTTAACCTGTATAATGCTTAACTCAGTCTATGTCCCTTTAACCTGAACAATGCGTAACTCAGTCTATGTCCCTTTAACCTGTATAATGCGTAACTCAGTATCTGTCCCTTTAACCTGAACAATTCGTAACTCAGTCTATGTCCCTTTAACCTGTATAATGCGTAACTCAGTCTATGTCCCTTTAACCTGAACAATTCGTAACTCAGTCTATGTCCCTTTAACCTGTACAATGCGTAACTCAGTCTGTGTCCCTTTAACCTGAACAATCTACAACTCAGTCTATGTCCCTTTAAACTTTATAATGCGTAACTCAGTCTATGTCCCTTTAACCTGTACAATGCGTAACTCAGTCTATGTCCCTTTAACCTGTATAATGCGTAACTCAGTATCTGTCCCTTTAACCTGAACAATTCGTAACTCAGTCTATGTCCCTTTAACCTGTATAATGCGTAACTCAGTCTATGTCCCTTCAAGCTGTACAATCTACAACTCAGTCTCTGTCCTTTTAACCTGTACAATGCGTAACTCAGTCTGTGTCCCTTTAACCTGAACAATGTACAACTCAGTCTATGTCCCTTTAACCTGTAGAATGCGTAACTCCGTCTATGTCCCTTTAACCTGTACAATGTACAACTCAGTCTCTGTCCCTTTAACCTTTATATTGCGAAACTCAGTATATGTCCCTTTTAGCCTGTATAATGCGTAACTCAGTCTGTGTCCCTTTAACATGTATAATGCTTAACTCATTCTATGTCCCTTTAACCTGAACAATCTACAACTCAGTCTCTGTCCCTTTAACCTGAACAATGTACAACCCGTCTATGTCTCTTTAACCTGTATAATGTGTAACTCAGTCTATGTCCCTTTAACCTGTACCATGTACAACTCAGTCTCTGTCCCTTTAACATGTGCAATGTACAACTAAGTGTATGTCCGTTGAACCTGTTTACTGCGTAACTCAGTCTATGTCCCGTTAACCTGAACAATGTACAACTCAGTCTATGTCCCTTTAATCTGTAGAATGTGTAACTCCGTCTATGTCCCTTTCACCTGTACAATGTACAACTCAGTCTCTGTCCCTTTAACCTTTATATTGCGAAACTCAGTATATGTCCCTTTTAGCCTGTATAATGCGTAACTCAGTCTATGTCCCTTTAACCTGTACAATATACAACTCAGTCTATATCCCCTTAAGCTGTAGAATGTACAACTCAGTCTCTGTCCCTTTAACTTGTATAATGCATAACTCAGTCTACGTCCCCGTAAGCTGTACAATGTACAACTCAGTCTCTGTCCCTTTAACCTGTATAATGCGTAACTCAGTCTACGTCCCTTTAACCTGAAGAATCTACAACTCTGTCTATGTCCCTTTAACCTGAACAATCTACAACTCAGTCTATGTCCCTTTAACCTGTACAATGTACAACTCAGTCTGTGTCCCTTTAACCTGTACAATGCGTAACTCAGACTGTGTCCCTTTAAACTGAACAATGTACAACTCAGTCTATGTACGTTTAACCTGTACAATGCACAACTCAGTCTATATCCCTTTAAGCTGTACAATGTACAACTCAGTCTCTGTCCCTTTAACCTGTATAATGCATAACTCAGCCTACGTCCCTTTACGCTGTACAATGTACAACTCAGTCTCTGTCCCTTTAACCTGTATAATGTGTAACTCAGTCTACATCCCTTTAACCTGAACAATCTACAACTCAGTCTATGTCTCTTTAACCTGAACAATCTACAACTCAGTCTATGTCCCTTTAACCTGAACAATCTACAACTCAGTCTATGTCCCTTTAACCTGTACAATGCGTAACTCAGTCTGTGTCCCTTTAACCTGAACAACGTACAACTCAGTCTATGTCCCTGCAAGCTGTACAATGCCTAACTCAGTCTGTGTCCCTTTAACTTGTACAATGCGTAACTCAGTCTGTGACTATTTGACCTGAACAATGTACAACTCAGTCTATGTTTCTTTAATCTGTAGAATGCGTAACTCAGTCTGTGTTCCTTTAACCAGTACAATGTTCAACTCAGTCTGTGTCCCTTTAACCTGTATAATGCGTAACTCAGTCTGTGTCCCTTTAACCTGAACAATGTACAACTCAGTCTATGTCCCTTTAACCTGTAGAATGCGTAACTCCGTCTATGTCCCTTTAACCTGTACAATGTACAACTCAGTCTCTGTCCCTTTAACCTTTATATTGCGAAACTCAGTATATGTCCCTTTTAGCCTGTATAATGCGTAACTCAGTCTGTGTCCCTTTAACATGTATAATGCTTAACTCATTCTATGTCCCTTTAACCTGAACAATCTACAACTCAGTCTCTGTCCCTTTAACCTGAACAATGTACAACCCGTCTATGTCCCTTTAACCGGTATAATGTGTAACTCAGTCTATGTCCCTTTAACCTGTACCATGTACAACTCAGTCTATGTCCTTTTCATCTGTATAATGCGTAACTCAGTACATGTCCCTTTAAGCTGAACAATGTACAGCTCAGTCTATGTCCCTTTAACCTGTAGAATGTGCAACTCAGTCTCTGTCCCTTTAACATGTGCAATGTACAACTAAGTGTATGTCCGTTGAACCTGTTTACTGCGTAACTCAGTCTATGTCTCGTTAACCTGAACAATCTACATCTCAGTCTCTGTCCCTTTAACCTAAACAATTCCTAACTCAGCCAATGTCCCTTTAACCTGTCCAATGTACAACTCAGTCTATGTCCTTTTAATCTGGACAATGTATAACTCAGTCTATGTCCCTTTAATCTGTACAATGCGTAACTCAGTCTGTCTCCTTTTAACCTGTACAATGCGTAACTCAGTCTATGTCCCTTTAACCTGTACAGCATACAACTCAGTCTCTGTCCCTTTAACCTGTGCAACATACAACTCATTCTCTGTCCCTTTAACCTGTACAATGTACAACTCAGTCTATGTCCCTTTAACCTATACAATGCGTAACTCAGTCTGTGTCTCTTTAACCTGAACAAAGCGTAACTCAGTCTATGTCCCATTTAACATGTACAATGTACAACTCAGTTTATGTCCCTTTAACCTGTATAATGCGTAACTTAGTCTATGTCGGTTTAACCTGTATAATGCGTAACTCAGTCTATGTCCCTTTAACCTGAACAATGCGTAACTCAGTCTATGTCCCTTTAATCTGTAGAATGTGTAACTCCGTCTATGTCCCTTTCACCTGTACAATGTACAACTCAGTCTCTGTCCCTTTAACCTTTATATTGCGAAACTCAGTATATGTCCCTTTTAGCCTGTATAATGCGTAACTCAGTCTATGTCCCTTTAACCTGTACAATATACAACTCAGTCTATATCCCCTTAAGCTGTAGAATGTACAACTCAGTCTCTGTCCCTTTAACCTGTATAATGCGTAACTCAGTCTACGTCCCTTTAACCTGAAGAATCTACAACTCTGTCTATGTCCCTTTAACCTGAACAATCTACAACTCAGTCTATGTCCCTTTAACCTGTACAATGTACAACTCAGTCTGTGTCCCTTTAACCTGTACAATGCGTAACTCAGACTGTGTCCCTTTAAACTGAACAATGTTCAACTCAGTCTATGTACGTTTAACCTGTACAATGCACAACTCAGTCTATATCCCTTTAAGCTGTACAATGTACAACTCAGTCTCTGTCCCTTTAACCTGTATAATGCATAACTCAGCCTACGTCCCTTTACGCTGTACAATGTACAACTCAGTCTCTGTCCCTTTAACCTGTATAATGTGTAACTCAGTCTACATCCCTTTAACCTGAACAATCTACAACTCAGTCTATGTCTCTTTAACCTGAACAATCTACAACTCAGTCTATGTCCCTTTAACCTGAACAATCTACAACTCAGTCTATGTCCCTTTAACCTGTACAATGCGTAACTCAGTCTGTGTCCCTTTAACCTGAACAACGTACAACTCAGTCTATGTCCCTGCAAGCTGTACAATGCCTAACTCAGTCTGTGTCCCTTTAACCTGTACAATGCGTAACTCAGTCTGTGACTATTTGACCTGAACAATGTACAACTCAGTCTATGTTTCTTTAATCTGTAGAATGCGTAACTCAGTCTGTGTTCCTTTAACCAGTACAATGTTCAACTCAGTCTGTGTCCCTTTAACCTGTATAATGCGTAACTCAGTCTGTGTCCCTTTAACCTGTAGAATGCGTAACTCCGTCTATGTCCCTTTAACCTGTACAATGTACAACTCAGTCTCTGTCCCTTTAACCTTTATATTGCGAAACTCAGTATATGTCCCTTTTAGCCTGTATAATGCGTAACTCAGTCTGTGTCCCTTTAACATGTATAATGCTTAACTCATTCTATGTCCCTTTAACCTGAACAATCTACAACTCAGTCTCTGTCCCTTTAACCTGAACAATGTACAACCCGTCTATGTCCCTTTAACCGGTATAATGTGTAACTCAGTCTATGTCCCTTTAACCTGTACCATGTACAACTCAGTCTATGTCCTTTTCATCTGTATAATGCGTAACTCAGTACATGTCCCTTTAAGCTGAACAATGTACAGCTCAGTCTATGTCCCTTTAACCTGTAGAATGTGCAACTCAGTCTCTGTCCCTTTAACATGTGCAATGTACAACTAAGTGTATGTCCGTTGAACCTGTTTACTGCGTAACTCAGTCTATGTCTCGTTAACCTGAACAATCTACATCTCAGTCTCTGTCCCTTTAACCTAAACAATTCCTAACTCAGCCAATGTCCCTTTAACCTGTCCAATGTACAACTCAGTCTATGTCCTTTTAATCTGTACAATGTACAACTCAGTCTCTGTCCCTTTAACCTGTATAATGTGTAACTCAGTCTACATCCCTTTAACCTGAACAATCTACAACTCAGTCTATGTCTCTTTAACCTGAACAATCTACAACTCAGTCTATGTCCCTTTAACCTGAACAATCTACAACTCAGTCTATGTCCCTTTAACCTGTACAATGCGTAACTCAGTCTGTGTCCCTTTAACCTGAACAACGTACAACTCAGTCTATGTCCCTGCAAGCTGTACAATGCCTTACTCAGTCTGTGTCCCTTTAACCTGTACAATGCGTAACTCAGTCTGTGACTATTTGACCTGAACAATGTACAACTCAGTCTATGTTTCTTTAATCTGTAGAATGCGTAACTCAGTCTGTGTTCCTTTAACCAGTACAATGTTCAACTCAGTCTGTGTCCCTTTAACCTGTATAATGCGTAACTCAGTCTGTGTCCCTTTAACCTGTAGAATGCGTAACTCCGTCTATGTCCCTTTAACCTGTACAATGTACAACTCAGTCTCTGTCCCTTTAACCTTTATATTGCGAAACTCAGTATATGTCCCTTTTAGCCTGTATAATGCGTAACTCAGTCTGTGTCCCTTTAACATGTATAATGCTTAACTCATTCTATGTCCCTTTAACCTGAACAATCTACAACTCAGTCTCTGTCCCTTTAACCTGAACAATGTACAACCCGTCTATGTCCCTTTAACCGGTATAATGTGTAACTCAGTCTATGTCCCTTTAACCTGTACCATGTACAACTCAGTCTATGTCCTTTTCATCTGTATAATGCGTAACTCAGTACATGTCCCTTTAAGCTGAACAATGTACAGCTCAGTCTATGTCCCTTTAACCTGTAGAATGTGCAACTCAGTCTCTGTCCCTTTAACATGTGCAATGTACAACTAAGTGTATGTCCGTTGAACCTGTTTACTGCGTAACTCAGTCTATGTCTCGTTAACCTGAACAATCTACATCTCAGTCTCTGTCCCTTTAACCTAAACAATTCCTAACTCAGCCAATGTCCCTTTAACCTGTCCAATGTACAACTCAGTCTATGTCCTTTTAATCTGTACAATGTACAACTCAGTCTCTGTCCCTTTAACCTGTATAATGTGTAACTCAGTCTACATCCCTTTAACCTGAACAATCTACAACTCAGTCTATGTCTCTTTAACCTGAACAATCTACAACTCAGTCTATGTCCCTTTAACCTGAACAATCTACAACTCAGTCTATGTCCCTTTAACCTGTACAATGCGTAACTCAGTCTGTGTCCCTTTAACCTGAACAACGTACAACTCAGTCTATGTCCCTGCAAGCTGTACAATGCCTTACTCAGTCTGTGTCCCTTTAACCTGTACAATGCGTAACTCAGTCTGTGACTATTTGACCTGAACAATGTACAACTCAGTCTATGTTTCTTTAATCTGTAGAATGCGTAACTCAGTCTGTGTTCCTTTAACCAGTACAATGTTCAACTCAGTCTGTGTCCCTTTAACCTGTATAATGCGTAACTCAGTCTGTGTCCCTTTAACCTGTAGAATGCGTAACTCCGTCTATGTCCCTTTAACCTGTACAATGTACAACTCAGTCTCTGTCCCTTTAACCTGAACAATGTACAACCCGTCTATGTCCCTTTAACCGGTATAATGTGTAACTCAGTCTATGTCCCTTTAACCTGTACCATGTACAACTCAGTCTATGTCCTTTTCATCTGTATAATGCGTAACTCAGTACATGTCCCTTTAAGCTGAACAATGTACAGCTCAGTCTATGTCCCTTTAACCTGTAGAATGTGCAACTCAGTCTCTGTCCCTTTAACATGTGCAATGTACAACTAAGTGTATGTCCGTTGAACCTGTTTACTGCGTAACTCAGTCTATGTCTCGTTAACCTGAACAATCTACATCTCAGTCTCTGTCCCTTTAACCTAAACAATTCCTAACTCAGCCAATGTCCCTTTAACCTGTCCAATGTACAACTCAGTCTATGTCCTTTTAATCTGTACAATGTACAACTCAGTCTCTGTCCCTTTAACCTGTATAATGTGTAACTCAGTCTACATCCCTTTAACCTGAACAATCTACAACTCAGTCTATGTCTCTTTAACCTGAACAATCTACAACTCAGTCTATGTCCCTTTAACCTGAACAATCTACAACTCAGTCTATGTCCCTTTAACCTGTACAATGCGTAACTCAGTCTGTGTCCCTTTAACCTGAACAACGTACAACTCAGTCTATGTCCCTGCAAGCTGTACAATGCCTTACTCAGTCTGTGTCCCTTTAACCTGTACAATGCGTAACTCAGTCTGTGACTATTTGACCTGAACAATGTACAACTCAGTCTATGTTTCTTTAATCTGTAGAATGCGTAACTCAGTCTGTGTTCCTTTAACCAGTACAATGTTCAACTCAGTCTGTGTCCCTTTAACCTGTATAATGCGTAACTCAGTCTGTGTCCCTTTAACCTGTAGAATGCGTAACTCCGTCTATGTCCCTTTAACCTGTACAATGTACAACTCAATCTCTGTCCCTTTAACCTTTATATTGCGAAACTCAGTATATGTCCCTTTTAGCCTGTATAATGCGTAACTCAGTCTGTGTCCCTTTAACATGTATAATGCTTAACTCATTCTATGTCCCTTTAACCTGAACAATCTACAACTCAGTCTCTGTCCCTTTAACCTGAACAATGTACAACCCGTCTATGTCCCTTTAACCGGTATAATGTGTAACTCAGTCTATGTCCCTTTAACCTGTACCATGTACAACTCAGTCTATGTCCTTTTCATCTGTATAATGCGTAACTCAGTACATGTCCCTTTAAGCTGAACAATGTACAGCTCAGTCTATGTCCCTTTAACCTGTAGAATGTGCAACTCAGTCTCTGTCCCTTTAACATGTGCAATGTACAACTAAGTGTATGTCCGTTGAACCTGTTTACTGCGTAACTCAGTCTATGTCTCGTTAACCTGAACAATCTACATCTCAGTCTCTGTCCCTTTAACCTAAACAATTCCTAACTCAGCCAATGTCCCTTTAACCTGTCCAATGTACAACTCAGTCTATGTCCTTTTAATCTGGACAATGTATAACTCAGTCTATGTCCCTTTAATCTGTACAATGCGTAACTCAGTCTGTCTCCTTTTAACCTGTACAATGCGTAACTCAGTCTATGTCCCTTTAACCTGTACAGCATACAACTCAGTCTCTGTCCCTTTAACCTGTGCAACGTACAACTCATTCTCTGTCCCTTTAACCTGTACAATGTACAACTCAGTCTATGTCCCTTTAACCTATACAATGCGTAACTCAGTCTGTGTCTCTTTAACCTGAACAAAGCGTAACTCAGTCTATGTCCCATTTAACATGTACAATGTACAACTCAGTTTATGTCCCTTTAACCTGTATAATGCGTAACTTAGTCTATGTCCGTTTAACCTGTATAATGCTTAACTCAGTCTATGTCCCTTTAACCTGAACAATGCGTAACTCAGTCTATGTCCCTTTAACCTGTATAATGCGTAACTCAGTATCTGTCCCTTTAACCTGAACAATTCGTAACTCAGTCTATGTCCCTTTAACCTGTATAATGCGTAACTCAGTCTATGTCCCTTTAACCTGAACAATTCGTAACTCAGTCTATGTCCCTTTAACCTGTACAATGCGTAACTCAGTCTGTGTCCCTTTAACCTGAACAATCTACAACTCAGTCTATGTCCCTTTAAACTTTATAATGCGTAACTCAGTCTATGTCCCTTTAACCTGTACAATGCGTAACTCAGTCTATGTCCCTTTAACCTGTATAATGCGTAACTCAGTATCTGTCCCTTTAACCTGAACAATTCGTAACTCAGTCTATGTCCCTTTAACCTGTATAATGCGTAACTCAGTCTATGTCCCTTCAAGCTGTACAATCTACAACTCAGTCTCTGTCCCTTTAACCTGTACAATGCGTAACTCAGTCTGTGTCCCTTTAACCTGAACAATGTACAACTCAGTCTATGTCCCTTTAACCTGTAGAATGCGTAACTCCGTCTATGTCCCTTTAACCTGTACAATGTACAACTCAGTCTCTGTCCCTTTAACCTTTATATTGCGAAACTCAGTATATGTCCCTTTTAGCCTGTATAATGCGTAACTCAGTCTGTGTCCCTTTAACATGTATAATGCTTAACTCATTCTATGTCCCTTTAACCTGAACAATCTACAACTCAGTCTCTGTCCCTTTAACCTGAACAATGTACAACCCGTCTATGTCTCTTTAACCTGTATAATGTGTAACTCAGTCTATGTCCCTTTAACCTGTACCATGTACAACTCAGTCTCTGTCCCTTTAACATGTGCAATGTACAACTAAGTGTATGTCCGTTGAACCTGTTTACTGCGTAACTCAGTCTATGTCCCGTTAACCTGAACAATGTACAACTCAGTCTATGTCCCTTTAATCTGTAGAATGTGTAACTCCGTCTATGTCCCTTTCACCTGTACAATGTACAACTCAGTCTCTGTCCCTTTAACCTTTATATTGCGAAACTCAGTATATGTCCCTTTTAGCCTGTATAATGCGTAACTCAGTCTATGTCCCTTTAACCTGTACAATATACAACTCAGTCTATATCCCCTTAAGCTGTAGAATGTACAACTCAGTCTCTGTCCCTTTAACTTGTATAATGCATAACTCAGTCTACGTCCCCGTAAGCTGTACAATGTACAACTCAGTCTCTGTCCCTTTAACCTGTATAATGCGTAACTCAGTCTACGTCCCTTTAACCTGAAGAATCTACAACTCTGTCTATGTCCCTTTAACCTGAACAATCTACAACTCAGTCTATGTCCCTTTAACCTGTACAATGTACAACTCAGTCTGTGTCCCTTTAACCTGTACAATGCGTAACTCAGACTGTGTCCCTTTAAACTGAACAATGTACAACTCAGTCTATGTACGTTTAACCTGTACAATGCACAACTCAGTCTATATCCCTTTAAGCTGTACAATGTACAACTCAGTCTCTGTCCCTTTAACCTGTATAATGCATAACTCAGCCTACGTCCCTTTACGCTGTACAATGTACAACTCAGTCTCTGTCCCTTTAACCTGTATAATGTGTAACTCAGTCTACATCCCTTTAACCTGAACAATCTACAACTCAGTCTATGTCTCTTTAACCTGAACAATCTACAACTCAGTCTATGTCCCTTTAACCTGAACAATCTACAACTCAGTCTATGTCCCTTTAACCTGTACAATGCGTAACTCAGTCTGTGTCCCTTTAACCTGAACAACGTACAACTCAGTCTATGTCCCTGCAAGCTGTACAATGCCTAACTCAGTCTGTGTCCCTTTAACTTGTACAATGCGTAACTCAGTCTGTGACTATTTGACCTGAACAATGTACAACTCAGTCTATGTTTCTTTAATCTGTAGAATGCGTAACTCAGTCTGTGTTCCTTTAACCAGTACAATGTTCAACTCAGTCTGTGTCCCTTTAACCTGTATAATGCGTAACTCAGTCTGTGTCCCTTTAACCTGAACAATGTACAACTCAGTCTATGTCCCTTTAACCTGTAGAATGCGTAACTCCGTCTATGTCCCTTTAACCTGTACAATGTACAACTCAGTCTCTGTCCCTTTAACCTTTATATTGCGAAACTCAGTATATGTCCCTTTTAGCCTGTATAATGCGTAACTCAGTCTGTGTCCCTTTAACATGTATAATGCTTAACTCATTCTATGTCCCTTTAACCTGAACAATCTACAACTCAGTCTCTGTCCCTTTAACCTGAACAATGTACAACCCGTCTATGTCCCTTTAACCGGTATAATGTGTAACTCAGTCTATGTCCCTTTAACCTGTACCATGTACAACTCAGTCTATGTCCTTTTCATCTGTATAATGCGTAACTCAGTACATGTCCCTTTAAGCTGAACAATGTACAGCTCAGTCTATGTCCCTTTAACCTGTAGAATGTGCAACTCAGTCTCTGTCCCTTTAACATGTGCAATGTACAACTAAGTGTATGTCCGTTGAACCTGTTTACTGCGTAACTCAGTCTATGTCTCGTTAACCTGAACAATCTACATCTCAGTCTCTGTCCCTTTAACCTAAACAATTCCTAACTCAGCCAATGTCCCTTTAACCTGTCCAATGTACAACTCAGTCTATGTCCTTTTAATCTGGACAATGTATAACTCAGTCTATGTCCCTTTAATCTGTACAATGCGTAACTCAGTCTGTCTCCTTTTAACCTGTACAATGCGTAACTCAGTCTATGTCCCTTTAACCTGTACAGCATACAACTCAGTCTCTGTCCCTTTAACCTGTGCAACATACAACTCATTCTCTGTCCCTTTAACCTGTACAATGTACAACTCAGTCTATGTCCCTTTAACCTATACAATGCGTAACTCAGTCTGTGTCTCTTTAACCTGAACAAAGCGTAACTCAGTCTATGTCCCATTTAACATGTACAATGTACAACTCAGTTTATGTCCCTTTAACCTGTATAATGCGTAACTTAGTCTATGTCGGTTTAACCTGTATAATGCGTAACTCAGTCTATGTCCCTTTAACCTGAACAATGCGTAACTCAGTCTATGTCCCTTTAACCTGTATAATGCGTAACTCAGTATCTGTCCCTTTAACCTGAACAATTCGTAACTCAGTCTATGTCCCTTTAACCTGTATAATGCGTAACTCAGTCTATGTCCCTTTAACCTGAACAATTTGTAACTCAGTCTATGTCCCTTTAACCTGTACAATGCGTAACTCAGTCTGTGTCCCTTTAACCTGAACAATCTACAACTCAGTCTATGTCCCTTTAATCTTTATAATGCGTAACTCAGTCTATGTCCCTTTAACCTGTACAATGCGTAACTCAGTCTATGTCCCTTTAACCTGTATAATGCGTAACTCAGTATCTGTCCCTTTAACCTGAACAATTCGTAACTCAGTCTATGTCCCTTTAACCTGTATAATGCGTAACTCAGTCTATGTCCCTTCAAGCTGTACAATCTACAACTCAGTCTCTGTCCCTTTAACCTGTACAATGCGTAACTCAGTCTGTGTCCCTTTAACCTGAACAATGTACAACTCAGTCTATGTCCCTTTAACCTGTAGAATGCGTAACTCCGTCTATGTCCCTTTAACCTGTACAATGTACAACTCAGTCTCTGTCCCTTTAACCTTTATATTGCGAAACTCAGTATATGTCCCTTTTAGCCTGTATAATGCGTAACTCAGTCTGTGTCCCTTTAACCTGAACAATCTACAACTCAGTCTCTGTCCCTTTAACCTGAACAATGTACAACCCGTCTATGTCCCTTTAACCTGTATAATGTGTAACACAGTCTATGTCCCTTTAACCTGTACCATGTACAACTCAGTCTCTGTCCCTTTAACATGTGCAATGTACAACTAAGTGTATGTCCGTTGAACCTGTTTACTGCGTAACTCAGTCTATGTCCCGTTAACCTGAACAATGTACAACTCAGTCTATGTCCCTTTAATCTGTAGAATGTGTAACTCCGTCTATGTCCCTTTCACCTGTACAATGTACAACTCAGTCTCTGTCCCTTTAACCTTTATATTGCGAAACTCAGTATATGTCCCTTTTAGCCTGTATAATGCGTAACTCAGTCTATGTCCCTTTCACCTGTACAATATACAACTCAGTCTATATCCCCTTAAGCTGTAGAATGTACAACTCAGTCTCTGTCCCTTTAACTTGTATAATGCATAACTCAGTCTACGTCCCCGTAAGCTGTACAATGTACAACTCAGTCTCTGTCCCTTTAACCTGTATAATGCGTAACTCAGTCTACGTCCTTTTAACCTGAAGAATCTACAACTCTGTCTATGTCCCTTTAACCTGAACAATCTACAACTCAGTCTATGTCCCTTTAACCTGTACAATGTACAACTCAGTCTGTGTCCCTTTAACCTGTACAATGCGTAACTCAGACTGTGTCCCTTTAAACTGAACAATGTACAACTCAGTCTATGTACGTTTAACCTGTACAATGCACAACTCAGTCTATATCCCTTTAAGCTGTACAATGTACAACTCAGTCTCTGTCCCTTTAACCTGTATAATGCATAACTCAGCCTACGTCCCTTTACGCTGTACAATGTACAACTCAGTCTCTGTCCCTTTAACCTGTATAATGTGTAACTCAGTCTACATCCCTTTAACCTGAACAATCTACAACTCAGTCTATGTCTCTTTAACCTGAACAATCTACAACTCAGTCTATGTCCCTTTAACCTGAACAATCTACAACTCAGTCTATGTCCCTTTAACCTGTACAATGCGTAACTCAGTCTGTGTCCCTTTAACCTGAACAACGTACAACTCAGTCTATGTCCCTGCAAGCTGTACAATGCCTAACTCAGTCTGTGTCCCTTTAACCTGTACAATGCGTAACTCAGTCTGTGACTATTTGACCTGAACAATGTACAACTCAGTCTATGTTTCTTTAATCTGTAGAATGCGTAACTCAGTCTGTGTTCCTTTAACCAGTACAATGTTCAACTCAGTCTGTGTCCCTTTAACCTGTATAATGCGTAACTCAGTCTATGTCCCTTTAAACTGAACAATGTACAACTACGCCTATTTGCATTTAACCTGTACAATGCGTAACTCAGTCTGTGTCCCTTTAACCTGAACAATGTACAACTCAGTCTATGTCCCTTTAAGCTGTACAATGCCTAACTCAATCTATGTCCCTTTAACCTGTACAATATACAACTCAGTCTCTGTCTCTTTAACCTGTACAGTGTACAACTCAGTCTATGTCCATTTAATTTGTACAATGCATAACTCAGTCTATGTCTCTTTAACCTGTACAATGTACAACTCAGTCTATGTCCCTTTAACCTGAACAATCTACAGCTCAGTCTATGTCCCTCTAACCTGTACAATGTACAACTCAGTCTCTGTCCCTTTAGCTGTACAATGTACATCTTAGTCTCTGTCCCTTTAACATGTACAATGCGTGACTCAGTCTCTGTCCCTTTAACATGTACAAGGTAAAACTCAGTCTATGTCACTTTAATCTGTACAATGTACAACTCAGTCTATGTCCCTTTTACCTGCATAATGCGTAACTCAGTCTATCTCCCTTTAACATGTACAATGTAGAACTCAGTGTATGTCCCTTTAACCTGTACAATGTACAACTCAGTCTCTGTCCCTTTAGCTGTACAATGTATCTCTTAGTCTATGTCCCTTTAACATGTACAATGTACAACTCAGTCTATGTCCCATTAACCTGAACAATGCGTAACTCAGTCTACGTCCCTTTATCCTGTACAATGTACAACGCAGTCTATGTCACTTTAACCTGTACAATGTGTAACTCAGTCTATGTCCCTTTAACCTGTACCATGTACAACTCAGTCTATGTCCCTTCAACCTGAACAATGTACAACTCAGTCTATGTCCCTTTAACCTGAACAATGTACAACTGAGTCTGTGTCCCTTTAACCTGTACAATGCGTAACTCAGTCTGTGTGCCTTTAACCTGTACAATGTACAACTCAGTCTATGTGCCTTTAATCTGTACAATGCCTAACTCAGTCTGTGTCTCTTTTACATATACAATGTACAACTCAGTCTCTGTCCCTTTAATCTGTACAATGTACAGCTCAGTCTTTGTCCCTTTAACCTGTAGAATGCGTAACTCAGTCTATGTCCCTTTAACCTGTACAATGTACAAATCAGTCTATGTCCCTTTGACCTGTACAATGCGTAACTCAGTCGATGTCCCTTTTACCTGAACAAACTACAACTCAGTCTGTGTCCCTTTAACCAGTACAATGCGTAACTCAGTCTATGTCCCTTTAACCTGTACCATATACAACTCAGTCTATGTCCCTTCAAGCTGTACAATCTACAACTCAGTCTCTGTCCCTTTAACCTGTACAATGCGTAACTCAGTCTGTGTCCCTTTAACCTGAACAATGTACAACTCAGTCTATGTCCCTTTAACCTGGAGAATGCGTAACTCCGTCTATGTCCCTTTAACCTGTACAATGTACAACTCAGTCTCTGTCCCTTTTACCTTTATATTGCGAAACTCAGTATATGTCCCTTTTAGCCTGTATAATGCGTAACTCAGTCTGTGTCCCTTTAACATGTATAATGCTTAACTCATTCTATGTCCCTTTAACCTGAACAATCTACAACTCAGTCTCTGTCCCTTTAACCTGAACAATGTACAACCCGTCTATGTCCCTTTAACCTGTATAATGTGTAACTCAGTCTATGTCCCTTTAACCGGTACCATGTACAACTCAGTCTATGTCCTTTTCATCTGTATAATGCGTAACTCAGTACATGTCCCTTTAAGCTGAACAATGTACAGCTCAGTCTATGTCCCTTTAACCTGTAGAATGTGCAACTCAGTCTCTGTCCCTTTAACATGTGCAATGTACAACTAAGTGTATGTCCGTTGAACCTGTTTACTGCGTAACTCAGTCTATGTCTCGTTAACCTGAACAATCTACATCTCAGTCTCTGTCCCTTTAACCTAAACAATTCCTAACTCAGCCAATGTCCCTTTAACCTGTCCAATGTACAACTCAGTCTATGTCCTTTTAATCTGGACAATGTATAACTCAGTCTATGTCCCTTTAATCTGTACAATGCGTAACTCAGTCTGTCTCCTTTTAACCTGTACAATGCGTAACTCAGTCTATGTCCCTTTAACCTGTACAGCATACAACTCAGTCTCTGTCCCTTTAACCTGTGCAACGTACAACTCATTCTCTGTCCCTTTAACCTGTACAATGTACAACTCAGTCTATGTCCCTTTAACCTATACAATGCGTAACTCAGTCTGTGTCTCTTTAACCTGAACAAAGCGTAACTCAGTCTATGTCCCATTTAACATGTACAATGTACAACTCAGTTTATGTCCCTTTAACCTGTATAATGCGTAACTTAGTCTATGTCCGTTTAACCTGTATAATGCGTAACTCAGTCTATGTCCCTTTAACCTGAACAATCTACAACTCAGTCTATGTCCCTTTAATCTGTATAATGCGTAACTCAGTCTATGTCCCTTTAACCTGTACAATGCGTAACTCAGTCTATGTCCCTTTAACCTGTATAATGCGTAACTCAGTATCTGTCCCTTTAACCTGAACAATTCGTAACTCAGTCTATGTCCCTTTAACCTGTATAATGCGTAACTCAGTATCTGTCCCTTTAACCTGAACAATTCGTAACTCAGTCTATGTCCCTTTAACGTGTACAATGTACAACTCAGTCTTTGTCCCTTTAATCTGTATAATGCGTAACTGAGTCTATGTCCCTTTAATCTGTATAATGTGTAACTGAGTCTATGTCGCTTTAACCTGAACAATGTACAACTCAGTCTATGTTCATTTAACCTGTACATTGCGTAACTCAGTCTGTGTCCCTTTAAACTGAACAATGTACAACTCAGTCTATGTACGTTTAAACTGTACAATGCGTAACTCAGTCTGTGTCTCTTTGACCTGAACAATATACAACTCAGTCTATGTCCCTTTGACCTGTACAATGAGTAACTCAGTCTCTGTCCCTTTAACCTGAACAATGTACAACCCAGTCTGTCACTTTAACCTGTATAATGCGTAACTCAGTCTATGTCCCTTTGACCTGTACAATGTACAACTCAGTCTATGTCCCTTTAACCTGAACAATGCGTAACTCAGTCTACGTCCCTTTATCCTGTACAATGTACAACGCAGTCTATGTCACTTTAACCTGTACAATGTGTAACTCAGTCTATGTCCCTTTAACCTGTACCATATACAACTCAGTCTCTGTCCCTTTAACCTGTACAATGCGTAACTCAGTCTATGTCCCTTTAACCTGTAGAATGTACAAATCAGTCTGTGTCCCTTTGACCTGTACAATGCGTAATTCAGTCGATGTCCCTTTAACCTCAACAAACTACAACTCAGTCTATGTCCCTTTAACCAGTACAATGCTTAACTCAGTCTATGTCCCTTTAACCTGTACCATATACAACTCAGTCTATGTCCCTTCAAGCTGTACAATCTACAACTCAGTCTCTGTCCCTTTAACCTGTACAACATACAACTCAGTCCATGTCCCTTTACCCTGTGCAACGTACAACTCATTCTCTGTCCCTTTAACCTGTACAATGTACAACTCTGTCTATGTCCCTTTAACCTATACAATGCGTAACTCAGTCTGTGTGTCTTTAACCTGAACAATGCGTAACTCAGTCTATGCCCCATTTAACATGTATGATGTACAACTCAGTCTATGTCCCTTTAAGCTGTACAATGTACAACTCAGTCTCTGTCCCTTTAACCTGTATAATGCATAACTCAGTCTACGTCCCTTTAAGCTGTACAATGTACAACTCAGTCTCTGTCCCTTTAACCTGTATAATGCGTAACTCAGTCTACGTCCCTTTAACCTGAAGAATCTACAACTCAGTCTATGTCCCTTTAACCTGAACAATCTACAACTCCGTCTATGTCCCTTTAACCTAAACAATCTACAACTCAGTCCATGTCCCTTTAACCTGTACAATGCGTAACTCAGTCTATGTCCTTTTAATCTGTATAATACGTAACTCAGTCTATGTCCGTTTAACCTGAACAATCTACAACTCAGTCTATGTCCCTTTAACCTGAACAATGTACAACTGAGTCTGTGTCCCTTTAACCTGTACAATGCGTAGCTCAGTCTGTGTCCCTTTAACCTGAACAACGTACAACTCAGTCTATGTCCCTGCAAGCTGTACAATGCGTAACTCAGTCTCTGTCCCTTTAACCTGTACAATGTACAATTCAGTCTGTGTCCCTTTAACCTGTACATTGCGTAACTCAGTCTGTGTCCCTTTAAACTGAACAATGTACAACTCAGTCTATGTACGTTTAACCTGTACAATGCGTAACTCAGTCTGTGTCTCTTTGACCTGAACAATGTACAACTCAGTCTATGTCCCTTTGACCTGTACAATGAGTAACTCAGTCTCTGTCCCTTTAACCTGAACAATGTACAACCCAGTCTATGTCACTTTAACCTGTATAATGCGTAACTCAGTCTATGTCCCTTTGACCTGTACAATGTACAACTCAGTCTACGTCCCTTTATCCTGTACAATGTACAACGCAGTCTATGTCACTTTAACCTGTACAATGTGTAACTCAGTCTATGTCCCTTTAACCTGTATAATGCATAACTCAGTCTACGTCCCTTTAAGCTGTACAATGTACAACTCAGTCTCTGTCCCTTTAACCTGTATAATGCGTAACTCAGTCTACGTCCCTTTAACCTGAAGAATCTACAACTCAGTCTATGTCCCTTTAAGCGGAACAATCTACAATTCAGTCTATGTCCCTTTAACCTGTACAATGCGTAACTCAGTCTGTGTCCCTTTAACCTGAACAATGTACAACTCAATCTATGTCCCTTTAACCTGTAGAATGCGTAACTCCGTCTATGTCCCTTTAACCTGTACAATGTACAACTCAGTCTCTGTCTCTTTAACCTGTACAGTGTACAACTCAGTCTATGTCCATTTAATTTGTACAATGCATAACTCAGTCTATGTCCCTTTAACCTGAACAATCTACAGCTCAGTCTATGTCCCTCTAACCTGTACAATGTACAACTCAGTCTCTGTCCCTTTAGCTGTACAATGTACATCTTAGTCTCTGTCCCTTTAACATGTACAATGCGTGACTCAGTCTCTGTCCCTTTAACATGTACAAGGTAAAACTCAGTCTATGTCACTTTAATCTGTACAATGTACAACTCAGTCTATGTCCCTTTTACCTGCATAATGCGTAACTCAGTCTATCTCCCTTTAACATGTACAATGTAGAACTCAGTGTATGTCCCTTTAACCTGTACAATGTACAACTCAGTCTCTGTCCCTTTAGCTGTACAATGTATCTCTTAGTCTATGTCCCTTTAACATGTACAATGTACAACTCAGTCTATGTCCCATTAACCTGAACAATGCGTAACTCAGTCTACGTCCCTTTATCCTGTACAATGTACAACGCAGTCTATGTCACTTTAACCTGTACAATGTGTAACTCAGTCTATGTCCCTTTAACCTGTACCATGTACAACTCAGTCTATGTCCCTTCAACCTGAACAATGTACAACTCAGTCTATGTCCCTTTAACCTGAACAATGTACAACTGAGTCTGTGTCCCTTTAACCTGTACAATGCGTAACTCAGTCTGTGTGCCTTTAACCTGTACAATGTACAACTCAGTCTATGTGCCTTTAATCTGTACAATGCCTAACTCAGTCTGTGTCTCTTTCACATATACAATGTACAACTCAGTCTCTGTCCCTTTAATCTGTACAATGTACAGCTCAGTCTTTGTCCCTTTAACCTGTAGAATGCGTAACTCAGTCTATGTCCCTTTAACCTGTACAATGTACAAATCAGTCTATGTCCCTTTGACCTGTACAATGCGTAACTCAGTCGATGTCCCTTTTACCTGAACAAACTACAACTCAGTCTATGTCCCTTTAACCAGTACAATGCGTAACTCAGTCTATGTCCCTTTAACCTGTACCATATACAACTCAGTCTATGTCCCTTCAAGCTGTACAATCTACAACTCAGTCTCTGTCCCTTTAACCTGTACAATGCGTAACTCAGTCTGTGTCCCTTTAACCTGTACAATGTACAACTCAGTCTATGTCCCTTTAACCTATACAATGCGTAACTCAGTCTGTGTCTCTTTAACCTGAACAAAGCGTAACTCAGTCTATGTCCCATTTAACATGTACAATGTACAACTCAGTTTATGTCCCTTTAACCTGTATAATGCGTAACTTAGTCTATGTCCGTTTAACCTGTATAATGCGTAACTCAGTCTATGTCCCTTTAACCTGAACAATCTACAACTCAGTCTATGTCCCTTTAATCTGTATAATGCGTAACTCAGTCTATGTCCCTTTAACCTGTACAATGCGTAACTCAGTCTATGTCCCTTTAACCTGTATAATGCGTAACTCAGTATCTGTCCCTTTAACCTGAACAATTCGTAACTCAGTCTATGTCCCTTTAACCTGTATAATGCGTAACTCAGTATCTGTCCCTTTAACCTGAACAATTCGTAACTCAGTCTATGTCCCTTTAACGTGTACAATGTACAACTCAGTCTTTGTCCCTTTAATCTGTATAATGCGTAACTGAGTCTATGTCCCTTTAATCTGTATAATGTGTAACTGAGTCTATGTCCCTTTAACCTGAACAATGTACAACTCAGTCTATGTTCATTTAACCTGTACATTGCGTAACTCAGTCTGTGTCCCTTTAAACTGAACAATGTACAACTCAGTCTATGTACGTTTAAACTGTACAATGCGTAACTCAGTCTGTGTCTCTTTGACCTGAACAATATACAACTCAGTCTATGTCCCTTTGACCTGTACAATGAGTAACTCAGTCTCTGTCCCTTTAACCTGAACAATGTACAACCCAGTCTGTCACTTTAACCTGTATAATGCGTAACTCAGTCTATGTCCCTTTGACCTGTACAATGTACAACTCAGTCTATGTCCCTTTAACCTGAACAATGCGTAACTCAGTCTACGTCCCTTTATCCTGTACAATGTACAACGCAGTCTATGTCACTTTAACCTGTACAATGTGTAACTCAGTCTATGTCCCTTTAACCTGTACCATATACAACTCAGTCTCTGTCCCTTTAACCTGTACAATGCGTAACTCAGTCTATGTCCCTTTAACCTGTAGAATGTACAAATCAGTCTGTGTCCCTTTGACCTGTACAATGCGTAATTCAGTCGATGTCCCTTTAACCTGAACAAACTACAACTCAGTCTATGTCCCTTTAACCAGTACAATGCTTAACTCAGTCTATGTCCCTTTAACCTGTACCATATACAACTCAGTCTATGTCCCTTCAAGCTGTACAATCTACAACTCAGTCTCTGTCCCTTTAACCTGTACAACATACAACTCAGTCTATGTCCCTTTAACCTGTGCAACGTACAACTCATTCTCTGTCCCTTTAACCTGTACAATGTACAACTCTGTCTATGTCCCTTTAACCTATACAATGCGTAACTCAGTCTGTGTGTCTTTAACCTGAACAATGCGTAACTCAGTCTATGCCCCATTTAACATGTATGATGTACAACTCAGTCTATGTCCCTTTAACCTGTATAATGTGTAACTCAGTCTATGTCCCTTTAACCTGTACAATATACAACTCAGTCTATATCCCTTTAAGCTGTACAATGTACAACTCAGTCTCTGTCCCTTTAACCTGTATAATGCATATCTCAGTCTACGTCCCTTTAAGCTGTACAATGTACAACTCAGTCTCTGTCCCTTTAACCTGTATAATGCGTAACTCAGTCTACGTCCCTTTAACCTGAAGAATCTACAACTCAGTCTATGTCCCTTTAACCTGAACAATCTACAACTCCGTCTATGTCCCTTTAACCTAAACAATCTACAACTCAGTCTATGTCCCTTTAACCTGTACAATGCGTAACTCAGTCTATGTCCTTTTAATCTGTATAATACGTAACTCAGTCTATGTCCGTATAACCTGAACAATCTACAACTCAGTCTATGTCCCTTTAACCTGAACAATGTACAACTGAGTCTGTGTCCCTTTAACCTGTACAATGCGTAACTCAGTCTGTGTCCCTTTAACCTGAACAACGTACAACTCAGTCTATGTCCCTGCAAGCTGTACAATGCGTAACTCAGTCTCTGTCCCTTTAACCTGTACAATGTACAATTCAGTCTGTGTCCCTTTAACCTGTACATTGCGTAACTCAGTCTGTGTCCCTTTAAACTGAACAATGTACAACTCAGTCTATGTACGTTTAACCTGTACAATGCGTAACTCAGTCTGTGTCTCTTTGACCTGAACAATGTACAACTCAGTCTATGTCCCTTTGACCTGTACAATGAGTAACTCAGTCTCTGTCCCTTTAACCTGAACAATGTACAACCCAGTCTATGTCACTTTAACCTGTATAATGCGTAACTCAGTCTATGTCCCTTTGACCTGTACAATGTACAACTCAGTCTATGTCCCTTTAACCTGAACAATGCGTAACTCAGTCTACGTCCCTTTATCCTGTACAATGTACAACGCAGTCTATGTCACTTTAACCTGTACAATGTGTAACTCAGTCTATGTCCCTTTAACCTGTATAATGCATAACTCAGTCTACGTCCCTTTAAGCTGTACAATGTACAACTCAGTCTCTGTCCCTTTAACCTGTATAATGCGTAACTCAGTCTACGTCCCTTTAACCTGAAGAATCTACAACTCAGTCTATGTCCCTTTAAGCGGAACAATCTACAACTCAGTCTATGTCCCTTTAACCTGTACAATGCGTAACTCAGTCTGTGTCCCTTTAACCTGAACAATGTACAACTCAGTCTATGTCCCTTTAACCTGTAGAATGCGTAACTCCGTCTATGTCCCTTTAACCTGTACAATGTACAACTCAGTCTCTGTCCCTTTAACCTGTATAATGCGTAACTCAGTCTACGTCCCTTTAACCTGAAGAATCTACAACTCAGTCTATGTCCCTTTAATCTGTATAATGCCTAACTCAGTCTATGTCCCTTTAACCTGTATAATGCGTAACTCAGTATCTGTCCCTTTAACCTGAACAATTCGTAACTCAGCCTATGTCCCTTTAACGTGTACAATGTACAAATCAGTCTTTGTCCCTTTAATCTGTATAATGCGTAACTGAGTCTATGTCCCTTTAATCTGTATAATGCGTAACTGAGTCTATGTCCCTTTAACCTGAACAATGTACAACTCAGTCTATGTTCATTTAACCTGTACATTGCGTAACTCAGTCTGTGTTCCTTTAACCTGTACAATGTACAACTCAGTCTATGTCCCTTTAACCTATACAATGCGTAACTCAGTCTGTGTGTATTTAACCTGAACAGTGCGTAACTCAGTCTATGTCCCATTTAACATGTACAATGTACAACTCAGTCTATGTCCCTTTAACCTGTATAATGTGTAACTCAGTCTATGTCCCTTTAACCTGTACAATATACAACTCAGTCTATATCCCCTTAAGCTGTAGAATGTACAACTCAGTCTCTGTCCCTTTAACCTGTATAATGCATAACTCAGTCTACGTCCCCGTAAGCTGTACAATGTACAACTCAGTCTCTGTCCCTTTTACCTGTATAATGCGTAACTCAGTCTACGTCCCTTTAACCTGAAGAATCTACAACTCTGTCTATGTCCCTTTAACCTGAACAATCTACAACTCAGTCTATGTCCCTTTAACCTGAACAATCTACAACTCAGTCTATGTCCCTTTCACCTGTACAATGCGTAACTCAGTCTGTGTCCCTTTAACCTGAACAACGTACAACTCAGTCTATGTCCCTTCAAGCTGTACAATGCGTAACTCAGTCTCTGTCCCTTTATCCTGTATAATGCATAACTCAGTCTACGTCCCTTTACGCTGTACAATGTACAACTCAGTCTCTGTCCCTTTAACCTGTATAATGTGTAACTCAGTCTACATCCCTTTAACCTGAAGAATCTACAACTCTGTCTATGTCTCTTTAACCTGAACAATCTACAACTCAGTCTATGTCCCTTTAACCTGAACAATCTACAACTCAGTCTATGTCCCTTTAACCTGTACAATGCGTAACTCAGTCTGTGTCCCTTTAACCTGAACAACGTACAACTCAGTCTATGTCCCTGCAAGCTGTACAATGCGTAACTCAGTCTGTGTCGCTTTAACCTGTACAATGCGTAACTCAATCTGTGTCTATTTGACCTGAACAATGTACAACTCTGTCTATGTTTCTTTAATCTGTAGAATGCGTAACTCAGTCTGTGTTCCTTTAACCAGTACAATGTTCAACTCAGTCTGTGTCCCTTTAACCTGTATAATGCGTAACTCAGTCTATGTCCCTTTAAACTGAACAATGTACAACTACGTCTATTTGCATTTAACCTGTACAATGCGTAACTCAGTCTGTGTCCCTTTAACCTGAACAATGTACAACTCAGTCTATGTCCCTTTAAGCTGTACAATGCCTAACTCAATCTATGTCCCTTTAACCTGTACAATATACAACTCAGTCTCTGTCTCTTTAACCTGTACAGTGTACAACTCAGTCTATGTCCATTTAATTTGTACAATGCATAACTCAGTCTATGTCTCTTTAACCTGTACAATGTACAACTCAGTCTATGTCCCTCTAACCTGTACAATGTACAACTCAGTCTCTGTCCCTTTAACCTGAACAATCTACAGCTCAGTCTATGTCCCTCTAACCTGTACAATGTACAACTCAGTCTCTGTCGCTTTAGCTGTACAATGTACATCTTAGTCTCTGTCCCTTTAACATGTACAATGCGTAACTCAGTCTCTGTCCCTTTAACATGTATAAGGTAAAACTCAGTCTATGTCACATTAATCTGTACAATGTACAACTCAGTCTATGTCCCTTTTACCTGCATAATGCGTAACTCAGTCTATCTCCCTTTAACATGTACAATGTAGAACTCAGTGTATGTTCCTTTAACCTGTACAATGTACAACTCAGTCTCTGTCCCTTTAGCTGTACAATGTATCTCTTAGTCTATGTCCTTTTAACATGTACAATGTACAACTCAGTCTATGTCCCATTAACCTGAACAATGCGTAACTCAGTCTACGTCCCTTTATCCTGTACAATGTACAACGCAGTCTATGTCGCTTTAACCTGTACAATGTGTAACTCAGTCTATGTCCCTTTAACCTGTACCATGTACAACTCAGTCTATGTCCTTTTAATCTGTATAATACGTAACTCAGTCTATGTCCCTTGAACCTGAACAATGTACAACTCAGTCTATGTCCCTTTAACCTGTAGAATGTACAACTCAGTCTCTGTCCCTTTAACCTGTATAATGTACAACTCCGTCTATGTCCCTTTAACTTGTACAATGTACAACTCAGTCTATGTCCCTTTAACCTGAACAATCTACAACTCAGTCTATGTCCCTTTAACCTGAACAATGTACAACTGAGTCTGTGTCCCTTTAACCTGTACAATGCGTAACTCAGTCTGTGTCTCTTTAACCTGTACAATCTACAACTCGGTCTATGTGCCTTTAATCTGTACAATGCCTAACTCAGTCTGTGTCTCTTTTACATATACAATGTACAGCTCAGTCTTTGTCCCTTTAACCTGTAGAATGCGTAACTCAGTCTATGTCCCTTTAACCTGCACAATGTACAAATCAGTCTATGTCCCTTTGACCTGTACAATGCGTAACTCAGTCGATGTCCCTTTTACCTGAACAAACTACAACTCAATCTATGTCCCTTTAACCAGTACAATGCGTAACTCAGTCTCTGTCCCTTTAACCTGAACAATGTACAACCCAGTCTATGTCCTTTTAATCTGTATAATGCGTAACTCAGTCTATGTCCCTTTAACCTGAACAATGTACAACTCAGTCTGTGTCCCTTTAACCTGTAGAATGTACAACTCAGTCTCTGTCCCTTTAACCTGTATAATGTACATCTCCGTCTATGTTCCTTTAACCTTTACAATGCGTAACTCAGTCTGTGTCCCTTTAATCTGTATAATGTACAACTCAGTCTATGTCCCTTTAATTTGTACAATGCGTAACTCAGTCTGTGTCCCTTTAACATGTACAATATACAACTTAGTCTATGTTCCTTTAACCTGTACAATGTACAACTCAGTGTATGTTCATTTAATCTGTACAATGTGTAACTCAGTCTCTGTCCCTTTAACCTGTCCAATGTACAACTCAGTCTATGTCCCTTTAATGTGTACAATGTATAACTCAGTCTATGTCCCTTTGATCTGTACAATGTGTAACTCAGTCTACGTCCCTTTAACCTGTACAATGCGTAACTCAGTCTGTGTACCTTTTACCTGACCAGCCCTTTGACCCATCCATAGCTATTCCAGGATCTCCATTGTGCTGGAGTTCTTTATTCCTGGTAACGTTTGTAAAAAGATCAAATAATCCATGGAGGGCACCATTAACGTTTTGGGTTCGAACACTACATTATTTATCTTGTTATCTTTGGAAATCTCCTGAATCCCCTCAAGCTCTTGATCTCTCTGATGATGACTGTACTCTGATGATAATGGTCATTCCCCAAGGTAGGGTAGCCTAAATCTAGAGGGTTAAGATAAACTTTGAAGGAGCAATTTTTTTTCTGCTCACAGTAGTATACAAAAATCATGAGGGGCACAGATAACGTTGATGGTCACAGTCTTTTCCCCTGGTGGAGGAGTCGAAACCTAGATTTGAGGTAGTGGGAGTGAGATTTAAAGGGAATCTGAGAATCAATTTTATCATCCAGAGGGTGGTGGGTATGTGGCATATCTGCCTGAGGAGGTAGTGGTGATGGGGACAATTGCAACATTTAAAAGGTATGGACAGGTATATAGGAAAGACTTAGAGGAATATAGAACAGCTGCAGGTAAATAGGAGGCAGTTTGGTTATCGTGAATGAGTTGTGCTGAAGGTCATGATACCATGCCTTACGAATCTGTTTCTTATTCCCCTGTTAAGTTCCCTCTGCTCGAACAAAGAGCAACCCCAGCTTCTGTAATGTACCCACATCATTAAAGTCCCTCATCACTGCAGTCATTGCGGTCAGTCTCTTCTTGATGCCTACACAGCTTTCCAGAAGTGTGGTGCCCAGTTTGGGCCATATGCTCCAGTTGTAGATGAATCACAATTTAGAAGTTCTTCATTGTTATCTTGTTCTCTCTGCCTCTACAAAGCTCAGGATCCTGAAGCTGTCTCAACCATTTTAAGTGAACCATGCACAGAGGTGCCAGAATCTTTCCTATTAGAATTACGTTCTCCACCTTCCTGCCCTTCACCCTCTCACTTGGATTCACCTATCACCTGCCAGATCCTGCTCCTCCCTTGCCCTTCTGTTTTGGCTTCTGCCCCCTGCTTTTCCGGTGCTGATGAATGATAATGTAACGGTTAACATTATACTTTACAGCACCACAGCTCTATTACTGCTGTTGTCTGTAAGGAGTTTGTATGTTTTCCCATGAATGCATTGGTTTCCCTCATTCACTCCAGTTTCCTTCCACGTTCCAAAAACGTACTCTTTAGGGTTATTAAATTGTGGGCATGTTATGTTGGCCCCTGAATATGTACCCCAGCACATCTCCAGATTGTGTTAGTTGTTGATGCAAATGATGCATTTTACTGTATGTTTCGACGTATATGTAACAAATATAGCTAATTATTTTCTTCTGAAAGGTCTTGGCTTGAAACATCAACTGTTCATTCCTTTCCAGAGATGCTGTCTGACCTGCTGTGTTCCTCCAACACTATTTGTGTTGCTCCAGTTTACATTGCCTCCTTTCACACTTTCTACCAAAGCATAAAACTTCACAATCACAAGTACTGAACTAGCTTTGTGCCCTTCCTGACCCCTCGGTACCTGTGGAACAGTTTCTATCTCCTCTGTCTGCACACACAATGATCACTTTCAAATCCCCAAGGAGAGTGGCCATACCTTCCCCAGTCTAGGATCCCTCACCTGGAAAGGTTCAATAAATCTCTTCTGCCTCCTGTCCAGGTTCTGTACGACGTGTGTGGGAAGGACATCACCACCAAGTTGATGCTGCCTACCGTCCTGCGAATGTCCGGCGATGCTGTGGCCAATGTCCGCTTCAACGTAGCCAAGACGCTCCAGATGATTGGGCCTACCCTTGACAAAAAGCAAGTAGAGCCCTGCTCCTCCCCTCCACCTCCGTCCCTCATGCATGGCGAGCTGAGGCCCTCCCAGAAGCTTGGAAAAGTGCTCCTTCCCCCAGCTCCGGCTCTGTCCGCAGATCATCAGCCCAGTCCCCCGACTGGATCCTGGTCACCCGTTAGACACTGGCCCTGCGAGAGATCCCACACAACAGGGGCTGCCACCTGCTCTCTCCTAGCCACCTTTATATTCATGCTGTAATTAGTATAGCCTCCAGAGTATGATTGAATTTTTCAAGGATGTGACAAGACATATTCATGAAGGTAGAGTAGTGTAAGGAGTTACCTTACAGCAGGCTCATTCAGAAAGTCATGAGGCATGGGATCCAGGGAAACTTAGCTGTACTGATTCCAAACTGAATAACAGGTGGCGGTAGTAGATGGAGCATATCTGGTGACCAGTGGTGTTTCGCAGGGATGTTCTAGCACCTTGATCTTTTTTATTTCTGTAAATGACTTTGATAAGGAAGTGGAAGGGTGGATGACTCGAAGGCTGTTGGAGTTGTGTATAGTATAGAAGGTGATCGTAGGTTACAGTGAGCCAGGCCACACACACACCATTCTATGCATTACATATATCAATTTGCGATCACATTGATGTGCATGCTGTACACACATAGCACATTGTGTGTACTCATAATAAAGTAGTTGCAACAGCTGCGATACTTTGCCATATTTGTGGCGAGTACATAAGAGGGGTGACAGTTAAAAGAGATTGAGAGGGAGCATCTTTGAGGGAGTACCTCATATGAACTGCCAGCGAAAGTGGTGAAGGAGGGTACAATTGCAACATTTAAGAGGTATTTGGATAGGTACATTTAGGGGAGGGGTTTGAAGTGTTATGGGCTGAATGCAGGCTGCTGGGGCTAGCAGGGAATGCTGTGGTCCACGTGAACCAGTTAGGCTAAAGAGTCTGTTTCTGTGCTGTATGACTCTAACTGATGTGAGAACTTGTTACAAGAAGCTGCTTTAAGCCCTGATTATTCTTCTTTGATGACACAGCACACTACAAAATGATGTTAAGATGGTGCTGGACAAGTTATGGCGAGACCAGGATATAGACGTGAAATTCTTTGCTCAGGAAGCATTGATCGGTGAGTGTATGGTGGCTGGGAGTGGGCAGGATTCTGGTGGGGATAAGCCCAGAAAGCAGGAGAAGGGGGTAAATATGTGACCCAAGGATGAGGGAGAGTGGAGGTGACCACATGTATGCTTGCTGGTTAGCGGAGGTGTAGGATGTTGGAGTTGGAATGGGAAGGAGCAGGTGATCAGGTGGTTCATGTCTGGGCAGAAGATGAGTGATTGGGATGGGGGTGGGTAAAATGTGGTTCAGGGAAGGAAGGTATTTGTGGGAGGAAGGGGTGGGAAAATGTTTGGGGTGGAGGTGGGCTGATTGAATGTGGGGAAGGTGGGAAATGAAGTGAGATGGTAATGTGAGGAACATAGAACACAACAGTACAATACAGGCCTTACATCACATGATGTTGTGCCAACATTTAAACCTGCTCCAAGATCTTTTATTCATCTGCCTTTCTAAGAGTCTCTCGAATGAATTCTGTCACCACCATGTCAGCGCATTCCCTACACCTACTAGTCTGGAAATTAAAAAACCACAACCTCTGACATCTCCCACTATACTTGCAGACAAAAATATTATGCTCTCTTCTACTAGCCAGTTCAGCCTGGTCACACTGGTCACTATTGATACATCTGATCATCGTGTACACCTACATCTTTTCTCATCCTCCTTAGCTCCAAACACAAGAGCCTGAGCTCACTCAACATCCTGACATGGGACATGCAGTCTAATCCAGGCAGCATCCTGAAGTGGGTGGAGGATCACATGTGGGGAATATGGGGTTAGTCAGGCAAGGCAGAGGAGGGACGAGAAAGTCGAATGTGTGGAATAAGGACATGATCGGGTGTGGGGAACGGTACTGTTGGGAGGAGGAGAGGGTGATTGGATGTGGGTGGGTAACAGGACAAACTGTGGGGAGAGAAAGGGGTGATTGGTTGTGGGTGGGGAACGAGGAGAACTGTGGGGAGGGAAAGGGGTGATTGGATGTGGGTGGGTAATGGTACTGTGGGGAAGGGAGGGAGTGATTGGATGTGGTGGGGGAATGGTACTGTGGGAGGGGTGATTGGATGTGGGTGGGTAATGGGGGAACTGTGGAGAGGGAGAAGGGGTGATTGGTTGTGGGTGGGGAACTGTGGGGAGGGAGAGGGGTGATTGGATGTGGGTGAGTAATAGTTGGGATTGGAGGGGGTTTAATCTGATGTGGGTGAGTAATGGGTGGAACTATTAGAATGGGTTGATCGGATGTGAGATGCAGTACGTTGTCCTGTGTGTTGCAGGTATGTCCTCACTTTTGTGAGTTCTCGGGGCTGGGAATGGGGTGAATGGGAGGTGAAGCACAATATTGAATTGTGGAGCACTGCTGCCGTCCTGAGTCAGACACCCAAATTCAATCCCAACATCCGGATTCTTTTTGTGGAGCATTTGCATTCTCTCTGTCACCCCATCACCCCATATTTGCATTCTCCCTGTCACCCCATCACCCCATAGGTTTTCTTGGAGTTCTGTTTTCATCCTGAGTCAGTGAGTTAATGAGCCAGTGCTACCGTCCACCCCCCCACTGTAGGTTGGTTGCTGGAGATCATGCTTCATTTGTTGTTGGGCATAAGGTAAGTGAAAAAGTGGGATTAATTTTCATTGGTGTGTAATGGTTGACACAGGCAGTGTACCAAGGACTCTGTATCTGTGCTATATATAGAACAGGAGCAGGACCTTTGTCTCATGATATCTGTGTCAAACACAGTGCCTAACCAAATGGAATCCTTTTACATGATCCATATTATTTTCATTCATATGCCTATATAACAGCCCATTAATTGCCTTCACCATCAACTTTGGTAGTACATTCCAGGCTCCTACTACTCTATAACTAAGATCTTGCCTTGCACATCTCCTTTAAACTTTCCCTGACTCACCTTAAAATCAGAATCAGAATCCTTTATTATGTATGTATGGACACATACAGGGAATTTGATGCCGGTTTTCCTGAGCTCTCACTGTACAGAATCAAAAAGTAAACAAAACAATCGTGCAAATAATCGTGAACTATATACAATGAGGTATACCTGTGTATGTACAGGTGGACTTGGTTTATAATAGACTAAAATTCAAGTGTTCATAAGACTGATGGCATACGGAAAGAAACTGTTCTTGTACCTATTTGTCCTGGCATACAGTGATCTAAAGCGCCTACCGGAAGGAAGGAGTTGGAACAGGTGATGTCCAGGGTGTGATGGGTCTACAATGATGCTGCTTGCTCGCTTCCTGACTCTGGATGTATATAAGTCCTGGACTGAGGGCAGCTTCACACCAATAATCCTTTCCGCAGCCCTGACGGTTCTTTGGAGTCTATTCTTGTCGTGTTTCGTAGCTGATCCAAACCAGACAGTGATGGACGAACAGAGAACAGACTGGATTATTCCTGAATAGAATTGAATCCGCAGCTCCTTAGGCAGGTTGTACTTCCTGAGTTGACGTAGGAAATACAACCTCTGCTGAGCCTTTTTGATAAGAGTGTCCGCGTTGGGTGTCCACTTCAGGTCCTGGGAGATTGTGACACCCAGAAACCTGAAGGTCTCCACAGCAGACACAATACTGCTGAGTATAGTGAGTGGGGGGAGTATTGGGGGGCTCCTCCTGAAGTCCACTGTCATCTCCACAGTCTTGAGCATATTTAGCTCCAGATTGTTCTGACCACACCAGAGGGCCAGCCGTTCCACCACCCGTCGGTATGCAGACTCATCACCGTCTCGGATAAGGCCAGTGACGGTTCTGTCGTCTGCAAACTTCAGGAGTTTAACAGATGGATCCTGTGAGGTGCAGTCATTAGTGTAAAGGGAGAAGAGCAGTGGGGAGAGCACATATCCCTGGGGGGCATCGGTACTGATTGTCCGGGTGCTAGAAATGATGCTCCCCAGCCTTACTTGCTGCACCCTGTCAGTCAGGAAGCTTGTGATCCACTGACAGATGGCGGGGGAGACAGTGAGCTGGGTGAGTTTGGAGTGGAGGATTTCTGGGACGATGGTGTTGAACGCTGAGCAGAAGCAAACAAACAGGACCCTCGCAGAAGTTCCTGGGTTGTCGAGGTGTTGTAGTATGTAATGCCGTCCCATGTTGACTGCATCATCCACTGACCTATTTTCCCGATAAGCAAACTGCAGGGGGTCCAGCAGGGGGCCTGTAATGTCCTTCAGGTGAGCCAACACTCGTCTCTCAAAGAACTTCATGACCACAGGTGTCAAGGCAACAGGCCTGTAGTCATTTAGTCCCTTGATAGTGGGTTTCTTAGGGACTGGAATGATAATGGAGCGCTTGAAGCAATGAGGGGCTTCACACAGCTCCATTGATCTATTGAAGATCCGTGTGTAGATGGGGACCAGCTGATCAGCGCAGGTCTTCAGGCAGGAGGGCGACACGCCGTCTGGGCCTGGCACTTTCCTGGTTTTCTGCCTCCGGAACAGCTGACTCACCTCCCTGTCACAGATCCTGAGTGCAGGTACAAGAGGGTTGAAGTGAGGGGGGTGGGGGGAGCAGTTTTTGTAATGTGGGGTGAGAAAGTGGGTACTGAGATGTCGGGGTGATGGATGATGGGGGTTGCAGGTAGGTCTGTGTTTTGGCTGGGGAGAATGAAGGTGTCGAATCTACAATAAAACTTGTTCAGATCGTCAGCCAGTTGATGGTTCTCCACAGCCTGGGAGAATGGTTTCTTGTAGTTGGTGATCTCTTGGAGCCCCTTCTGCCTTTTAATGTTTCTGGTTTCCCCCCTTGTAATAAAAACTCTGATATCTGCCCCGTCTGTGTCTCTTATAGATTTATACATTTCCCTTCCCCTCTCACCTTAAATGCTTGTCCTCCAGTATTAGATTATTCAACCCTTGGAGAAAAGGATATCAGCTGTCTATGCCTGTTTCAGATCTCCCATCAGCCTCAACTGCTTCAGAGAAAACAACCCAAGTTTGTCCAACGTCTGCTTATGGCTCATGCCTTCTAACCCAGACAACATCTTAGTACACATCTTCTGAACCCTCCAAAGCCTGCACATTCTTCCTGTAATGGGGTGACCAGAATTACACATAGAAGTCCAAATGCAAAACTCAGCAAAGCTTTACACAGGTACAACATTGATTTCTTACCCTTGTATTCACTGCCCTGACCAATGAAGGCAAGCCTTCTGTGTGCTCTATATAACTCTGTAATCAGCTCCCATGTCCTGTCCCAGCCTCTCTTCACCTGCAGAGGTGGAAAATGGTAAAAATACTTGAACCAAGAGGGAGGTGGATTAGGAGAGTGAGGTTCTCGACAAGCATTAGGTGGCATAGTGTAGAGGTCAGTGTAACACTTTACAACAGCAGTGTTTGGAGTTCAGTTCCCACCATCGTCTGTAAGGAGTTTGTACCTTCTACCTGTGACTACATCGGTTTCCTCTGCATTCCAAAGGCGTACAGTACAGGTTAAGATTATTAAGTTGTGGCCATGCTATGTTGGCACTGGAAGTATGGCAACCCTTCTATGTTGCCTAGCGCACATACAAGGACTGTATAGGTCATTGACGCACACTGTATGTTTCAATGTACATGTGACATATAATGTCTTTTTTATTTATTCAACCTGATTGTCAGCAAAGAGGGAGCAGAGATTGATGAGGGTGTTGGCTGAGTTTGAGAACTCCAGTCTCGGAGGTTTGGCTGAGAGTATTTTCTTTGGAGCAGATGTGTGTGGAAAGGGAGTATAAACGTTTAATACATAGATCCGAACAAAGGGGCCTGGTAACACACACAAAATGCTGGAGGAGTCCTGCCAAAGGGTTTCGGCCCAAAACATTGACTGTACTCTTCTCCTAGATGCTGTCTGGCCTGCTGAGTTCCTCCAGCATTTTGTGTGTGTTGCTCGGATTTCCAGCGTCTGCAGATTTTCTCTTGTTTGTAAGAGTGACCTGGTTCCCACTCCAGGTAGATGAGCAGCTAAGGATCTCTTCCCAAAGGATTACAGAGAAGCTGAGAGCTCATCCTCAGGAACCCTCTTCCTCTCTACATGACCCTCGCCAAACAGGATTTGTAGGGTCTCAGTGAGCCGTGATCTACAGTGGGGTTAACCACAATTACTCCTCCTTCTGCTTGGCATTGTCACGATTTGTACTGTTGTGTATCACTTTAAAGGGTTCAGCAGGACAGGTGTGAGGATGGTGTCTAAAAGCACAAGAGAAACACCTTCAGGTATTCACTCCCTTGGAAGTTGTCATCTTTTATTGTTTTACAACATTGAATCACAGTGGATTTAATTTGGCTTTATTTGACACTGATCAACCAAGAAGGCTCTTTTGCGTCAAAGTGAAAACAGATCTCTACAAGGTGATCTAAATTAATTACAAAAATCAAACACAAAATAATTAATTGCATAAGCATTAATTCCCCCCCCCCCCGCCCTTGATATGACACACCAAATCATCACTGGTACAGCCAGTTGGTTTTAGAAGTCACGTCATTAAGTTCTGTTTTTGAAGACCTGTGTATAGTCAAGGTGTTTCAACTGATTGTAGTAAGAATACAGCTGTATCTGGAAGGTTCAACTGCTGGTGAGTCAGTATCCTGGCAAAAAATACACCATGAAGACAAAAGAACACTTCAAGCAACTCCTCAAAAAGGTTATTGAGAAACACAAGTCAGGAGATGGATACGAGAAAATTTCCAAGACACTGAATATCCCTTGGGGTACAGTTAAGTCAATCATCAAGAAATGGAAAGAATATGGCACAGCTGTAAATCTGCCTAGAGCAGGCCATCTTCCAAAACTGAATGACCATGAGGGAGACTACCAAGAGACCAGTGACAACTCTGGAGGAGCAACAAGGTTCAGAGGCTGAGATGGGAGAAACTGCACAAATAAAAACTGTTGCCTGGGTGCTTCACCAGTCGCAATTTTATGGGAGAGTGGGAGAGTGGCAAAGAGAAAAGGAGAACACTGCACATCATCAGAAACACACCATCCTGCATCATGCTGTGGGGATGCTTCACTGCAGCAGGCCTTGGAAGGCTCGTGAAGGTAGAGGGTAAAATGAATGCAGCAAAATACAGGGAAATCCTGATGCAGTCGGCAAGAGAACTGTGACTTAAGGAGAGGATTTGTTTTCCTGCAAGACAATGACCCCAAAGGTAAATCCAATGGCTTAAAAACAACAAAGTTAATATCCTGGAGTGGCCAAGTCAGAGTCCAGACCTCAATCCAATTGAGAATTTGTGGCTGGACTGGAAAAGGGCTGTTCACTCACGACCCCCATGCAAACTTTCGGAGCTTTAGCACTTTTGTAAAGAATAGGGAAAAATTGCAGTGTCCTGATGTGTAAAGCTGAAAGAGACTTATCCACACAGACTCAAGGCTAAAGGTGCATCTACTAAATACTGACTTGAAGGGGGTGAATACTTTTGTGCTTTATATTTGTAATTAATAAAATTACTTTGTAGAGAACTGCTTTCACTTTGACACGAAAGTCTTTCTGTTGATTAGTGTCAAAAAAAAACAAATTAAATCTACTGTGATTCAATGTCGTAAAACATGATAACTTCCAAAGCAGGTGAATGCTTTTTATAAGCACTGTAATTGTGACAGAGGGGGACAAAGTTAGTGATTCAGGTCAGGGTTCTGTCATCCTAATCTAAGGTTATAACTGGATGCATAAATTTTATCACTGTAAAGGGGTAACAGAGACAGGGAAGGATATAGGGGTTCATGGAGAAGGAGGGGAATGCGTAGACCACACAGCTATTGGAATCAAGGACAATGTTTTTAACGGGATTGTTGCCACCACAGGTTAGACAGTGGGTGGATCAACCAGAAAGTATTCAAAAGGAGCAGGAAAAAAAATAAATTGCTGGAGGAATTCAGCAGGTCAGACAGCATCTGTGAGGGGGAATGGACAGTTGAAAGGTCTTGATGTAAAAAGTCGAGTGTCTTTCCTCTCCCTCCTCCTTCCAGGCATCAAAGGTCATGGGGAGAAGGCTGGGAACTGGGGTTGAGGAGGAGATTTTAAAAAAAAGGATCAGCCATGATTGAATGGCGGAGCAGACTCGATGCGCCAGATGGCCTAATTCTGCTCCTATGTCTTATGGTCTTTCCCCACCCACCCATGGATGTCACTCAACTTGCTGAGTTCCTCTAAGGGCTTGTTCTAGCCTCTGCAGGAAGGGTCTGTTCTTTACTACCTGTGACTATTGTTCATCAGCCCAGCTCTGAGCCAGGTGCTTGGCTGCCACCACACACTGATGTTCTTCGTTACGAGACAGTCACTAGCAAGTCCACAGGGAGATCAAGACTCCAGGTTTCTCCTGGAAGGCGGGATCAATTTACATGGAAGCTGGATAAACACATGTAGGGGGAGGAATGGAGGGCTACTGAGATGGGGTAGAGGGTTGGGAGAAGGCTGGCATGGTGCAGAGGGACAAATACTTTTACCTCTGTTCTGAGCTGATTGACCCTCCAACCTGCTGTATGTGGTGGGAGGGAGGAAACAGGTTTGTTTTCCTGTTGTTTTGCTAGTGTTGTTCTGCTGAGTATTGTTGGTGCCAGAATGTGTAGCACCAGTTGTGCAGTGCACCCCAGTGCATCCTCAGGCTGTGTTGGTTGGTTCCTGCCAGTGTGGAGAAACAGAGGGATCTTGCGGCCCACATCCATAGATGCCTCAAAAGTTGCCGCACAAGTTAGAGCTGTTCGGAAAGTGAATACTGTGTTGTCCTTCATTAGTCAGGGGACAAGAAGCCTTGAGGTAATATCGTACCTCTGTAAAACTCTGGTTAGATCACAGTTGGAGTATTGTGTTCAGTTCTGGTCGCATCATTATAAATAGAATGTGGAAGCTTTAGAGTGGGTGCAGAAGAAATTTACCGGATGCTGCCTGAACTAGAGAGCACATTTTATGAAGATAGGTTGAGTGAGCTAGGCTTTTCTCTTTGGAGTGAAGGATGATGAGAGGTGACTTATTAGAGGCGTACAAGATGATAAGAGACAGATATCAAGTCGACAGCCAGAGTCTTTTTCCCGGAGCAGAAATGGCCAGTACGAAGAGGCATAGATTGGGAGAAAGTATAGGGGATGTCAGAGATAATGGTTAAGTGCACGGAATGTGCTGCCGGAGCTGTTGGTAGAGGCAGATACATTAGAGACTTTTAGATAGGCACATGGGTGATAGAAAAGTAGAGGGCTATGCTGAGGGAAGGGTTAGATTGGTCTTAGAGTTGTGCCGACCTTCTAACCTTCTATGTTCTTTGTGTTCTTCTGTATTTTTCAATATACATGATGAATCAATGACTCTGAATCTGAATTTCTTTCCCTCCCCCAGTGCTGTGCCTGAACTGACACCAGCCAGGGTACTGGAGCCAAGCCAGGTACCACAGTTCAAATTTTGTGTTTCTAAGTTACATCGACGGTCAGTGGGTGCTCTGGGACATTCCCGAAGACAGGTGGCAGATCCTCCTCAGTACCGACGCACACACCGGGAAGGAAAAGTGAGAGGTGGAGGTGGTTGTGTCCATCGTTGGAAGCTGCTAGTCACACAAGGTGCATTCCTTAACCACGTAGTAGGTGGTTTACAGTTCTGTGCCTGGTGATGACGTTGCCATCTGGCTGTCTGCTCTCTTCCCTCTTTCTCCTGCCTTGTTTCCCCTCCCCTCGCTACCTCTTGTTCTTTGCCTCAAGTTGCAACCTTGCATTTGACAAGTGATCTGTTTCCTTAAAAGTTTACTGTTCCAAAGAGAAAATGAACCGAGGTTCTGTTGTTTAATAAAGATAGATGCAAATGTTTTCTTCAGATTGCTGTGCCTCTTTCCCTCTCTTTTGCAAAGAAGACATTGGCCGAGTAATGCACGGGTTTTTCTGAGGAAGGTTTTGAGGGGGGTGACCAGGGAGGTGGAATGGGGCAATTTGGGAAGTCTGGCTGAAGCTAAAGACACTGCCATCAGTGACGGAATTAGAGCTATACCGCATGAAAACGGGCTCTTCAGTCCACTTGGTACATGCTGACCAAGATACCTTCCTTTCTTTAGAATCTGTAGAATTCATTGCCTTGAATGGCTGTGGAGGCCAAGTCATTGGGTATATTTAAAGCAGAAGTTGAGACGTTCTTGATTAATCAGGATATCAAAGGTTACTGGCGAAGGCAAGAGAATGGGGTTGAGAAGGATAATAGATCAGCCATGATGGAATGACATGATGGGCTGAATGGCCTAATTCTTTCCTATTTCTTATGGTCTAAGCAACTGGAGGAGAGCAGTATGGAAAAGGATGTTTGCTGACCATAGAGTTGTGGAGTCAGACAACACAGAAATGGGCCTTCAGCCCATGCTGAAAGTTTCCTATCTGAGCTAGTCCCATTTGTCTGCATTTGGCCTATATCCTCTAACCTTTTCTTTTCATAGAACATAGAATAGTACAGCACAGTACAGGCCCTTCGGCCCACAATGTTGTGCTGATCCTCAAACCCTGCCTCCCATATAAGCCCCCACCTTATATTCCTCCATATACCTGTCTAGTAGTCTCTTAAACTTCACTAGTGCATCTGCCTCCACCACTGACTCAGGCAGTGCATTCCACGCATCAACACTCTCTGAGTAAAAAACCTTCCTCTAATATCCCCCTTGAACTTCCCACCCCTTACCTTAAAGCCATGTCCTCTTGTATTGAGCAGTGGTGCCCTGGGGAAGAGGCGCTGGCTATCCAATCTATCTATTCCTCTTATTATCTTGTACACCTCTATCATGTTTCCTCTCATCCTCCTTCTCTCCAAAGAGTAAAGCCCTAGCTCCCTTAATCTCTGATCATAATGCATACTCTCTAAACCAGGCAGCATCCTGGTAAATCTCCTCTGTACCCTTTCCAATGCTTCCACATCCTTCCTATAGTGAGGTGACCAGAACTGAACACAATACTCCAAGTGTGGCCTAACCAGAGATTTATAGAGCTGCATCATTACATCGCGACTCTTAAACTCTATCCCTCGACTTATGAAAGCTAACACCCCATAAGCTTTCTTAACTACCCTATCCACCTGTGAGGCAACTTTCAGGGATCTGTGGACATGTACCCCAAGATCCCTCTGCTCCTCCACACTACCAAGTATCCTGCCATTTACTTTGTACTCTGCCTTGGAGTTTGTCCTTCCAAAGTGTACCACCTCACACTTCTCCGGGTTGAACTCCATCTGCCACTTCTCAACCCACTTCTGCATCCTATGCAATTTTTGACAATCCTCTACACTATCTACAACACCACCAACCTTTGTGTCATCTGCAAACTTGCCAACCCACCCTTCTACCCCGACATCCAGGTCGTGAATAAAAATCACGAAAAGTAGAGGTCCCAGAACAGATCCTTGTGGGACACCACTAGTCACAATCCTCCAATCTGAATGTACTCCCTCCAACACCACTCTCTGCCTTCTGCAGGCAAGCCAATTCTGAATCCACCTGGCCAAACTTCCCTGGATCCCATGCCTTCTAACTTTCTGAATAAGCCTACCCTGTGGAGCCTTGTCAAATGCCTTACTAAAATCCATATAGATCAGATCCACTGCACTACCCTCATCTATATGCCTGGTCACCTCCTCAAAGAACTCGCCTATCAGGCTTGTTAGACACGATCTGCCCTTCACAAAGCAATGCTGACTGTCCCTGATCAGACCATGATTCTCTAAATGCCTATAGATCCTTTCTCTAAGAATCTTTTCCAACAGCTTTCCCGCCACAGACGTAAGGCTCGCTGATCTATAATTACCCGGACTATGCCTACTACCTTTTTTTGAACAAGGGAACAACATTCGCCTCCCTCCAATCCTTCGGTGCCATTCCCATGGACAACGAGGAGATAAAGATCCTAGCCAGAGGGTCAGCAATCTCTTCTCTCACCTCATGTACCTTTAAACTTTGTAATTATACCTGTTTCATACACCTTGGTGTGAAAATCTGCCCCTCAAGTCCCTTTTGAATCCTTTTCCTCTCACCTTAAATTTGTGCCTTCTAGTTTTAGACTCTGCTACCCAGGGGAAAAGACTGTGATCACCCACCTTATCCATGCCCCTTTTGGTTTTATAAACCTCTGTAAGGTCAATAGGCACCTTTCCATATCAATCCCATCTCTGTAGACATGGATACGTGGGTGATCAATAGGTTATCCAGATACTTCTTCAATACTGTCAGTGACTCTGTTCTACTGGCTTCTCTGGCCATGTGCTCCAGGTATTCACCACTCCCTGGGTGAAGAAACTCCCCCATAGTCCTGTCTAAATCTCTTGCCCCTCACTCTAACTTTGTTCCTTGCTTAATCTACCTTTGATATGGTGGGGGGGGGGGCGGTGGGAAGTTTCCATGAGTTTCCTATCTATACCCATCAGAGTTTTATCTACCTCAATCATGTTCCATCTTATTCTCTGCTCCAGAGGGAACATAAGAAATAGGAGCAGGAGTAGGCCATCCGGCCCACCGAGCCTGCCTCGCCATTTAATAAGATCATGGCTGATCTGTCTGTAAACTCAGCTCCATCTACCTGCCTTTTCCCCATAACCCTTAATTCCCCTACTATGTAAAAATCTATCTAACTGTATCTTAAGTATATTTAGTGAAGAAGCCTCAACTGCTTCCCTGGGCAGAGAATTCCACAGATTCGCCAATGTCTGGGAAAAACAGGTTCTCCTCATCTCCGTTCTAAATCTTCTCCCCTGAATCTTGAGGCAATGTCCCCTAGTTCTCGTCTCACCTACCAATGGAAACAACTTTCCTACTTCTATCTTATCTATCCCTTTCAAAATTGTGTATGTTTCTATAAGATCCACTCTCATTCTTCTGAATTCCAGGGAGGATAATCCCAGGCGACTCAATCTCTCCTCATAAGTTAACCCCTTCATCTCTGGAATCAACCTAGTGAACCTCCTCTGCACTGCCTCCAAAGCCAGTATATCCTTCCTCAAGTATGGAGACCAAGAACTGCACACAGTACTCCAGGTGTGGCCTCACCAGTACCCTGTATAGTTGCAGCATGACCTCCCTGCTCTTGAATTCAATCCCTCTAACAATGAAGGCCAACATTCCATTTGCCTTCTTAATAACCTGTTGTACCTACAAGCCAGCTTCTTGTGATTCATGAACAAGCGCTCCCAAGTCCCTCTGCACAACAGCATGCTGCAATCTTTCACCATTTAAATGATAATCTACTCTTCTATTATTCCTTCCAAAGTGGATGATCTCGCATTTACCAACGTTGTATTCCATCTGCCAGACCTTAGCCCACTCACTTAACCTATCTGTATCCCTCTGCAGACTCTCCACATCCTCTGTACAATTTGCTTTTGCACTCAGTCTAGTGTCATCAGCAAATTTTGCTACACTACACTCAGTCCCCTCTTCCAAGTCATCAATGTAAATGGTAAACATCTGTGGGCCCAGCACCGACCTCTGCAGCACCCCACTCACCACTGACTGCCAACCAGAGAAACACCCATTTATACCAACTCTCTGCCTTCTTTTGGTTAACTAATCCACTATCCATGCCAATACACTTCCTCCAACTCCATGCATCCGTATCTTATTTATAAATCTCTTGTGCAGCACCTTATCGAACACCTTCTGGAAATCCAAGTATACGACATCCACCTGTTCCCCTCTATCCACTGCACTCATTATGTCCTCACAGAACTCCAGTCTCTCCCATCACTTGATTGCAACATCCTGGGAAATCTACGCGCTCTGTAGTGCAGTGACCAGAACAAAATGTCGTATCCCAGTTGGCATCTGACCAAGCTGTGGTCCTCTCAATGGGTCATGGGATCTGGAGGGCTTTGGGGTCTGGCAGTGCATAGGAGACAGGCAGAGGTGTAGGAGCTGGTAGATTACAGGAACTGAGAAGAATCAAAGAGTATCCCAGAGATGCGGAGGGGTATAGGAGTTGAAGAGGGTTACAGGGATAAGGAGGGGTGTAGGGGCCAGAGAGGATTACAAAGGGGATGGATAGGGTTATAGAGATGAGGAAGGGTATAGGTGTCAGAAGGGGGTCACAGAGATGGGGGAGGGGTGTAGGGACCAAAAATGGTCACTAAGTTGGGGAGGTGTGTAGGTGCTGATGGGGTCTCTGAGATGGGGAAGGTGTAGGGGCTGGAGGGGGTTTCAGAGATGGGCAGGGGTTCACAGAGTTGGGGGAGCAGTGAAGGGGCTGGAGGAGATCACAGGGAGGGGGTTACAGAGACTGGGATAGGTACAGGGGGTGGAGGGAGTTACAGAGACAGGAGGGGTGTACACGCCGGAAAGGGTCACAGAGAATGGGGAGGGTTGTATGGGTCATTGTGTGTTACAGTGGTGTGGAGATACCACATAGATAGGGAAGGGCAGAAGGATCAAAGGGTGTAATGGCACCTTTCCCACACGGACTGCAGTGGTTCACTTCCACCTTCTCTGGGGGCTGTTAGGGATGGGCAGTAAATGTTGGCATCCAGAAGGGAACTAAAACTAATCATTCCTAAAGGGAATTGGGAAAACACATTGCAACTCGGGGGGGGGGGGGGGAGTGAAGGATGAGCAAGCAAGATATTTTGCACAGTAGGGGAATCTGTCACTCATTGTGTTTGGTAGATGTGTGGCTGCAGAGTTGGGGGGTGGGGGGAGTGTAGTCGATCCTCCTGGGCAGGAAGGGGAAGGAACAAAACCACAAGAGCAATACACACAAAGCGTTGGAGGAACACAGTATTCCGTCCTAATCGGTACTGGGAAGGGTCGCAGCCCAAAACTGTTTACTCCATCAACTGTGCCTGACCTGCTGAGCTCCTCCTGCATTTTGTGTGAGTTGGTCTAGATTTCCAGCATCCGCAGAATCTCTTGTGTTTAAGAACTTCTAAAGAATGGGGTAGGCGACAAGATACAGGAACAAAATTAGGCCATTTGGCCCATTGAGTCTATTCTGCCATTCCATCATGGCTGATTTATTTTCCCTCTTAACCCCATTTTTCTTATAACCTTTGACCCTATCAGTAACCTATCAAACTCCATTTTAAATCTACCTAATGACTTGGTCTCCACAGCCATTTGTGTCTATGAATTCCACAGATTCACCACCCTCTGGCTTAAGAAATTCCTCCTCATCTTTGTTCTAAAGGGACGTTCCTCTACTCTGAGGCTGCGCCGTCTGGTCATAGACTCCCCCATTATAGGAAATACCCTCTCTGTCTACCCTATCCAGGCCTTTCAATAGTCAATAAGTTTCAATAAGATTCCCTCTCATTCTTCTAACTCCAGTGAGTACCCAGAGCCATCAAATCTCCTCATACATTAACCCTTTCAATTCTGGGCTCATTGGACTTTCTCCAATGCCAGCAGATCTTTTCTGAAATAAGGGGCTCAAAACTGCTCGCAGTAATGTGGTCTGACCAATGCCTGATAAAGCTTCAGCATTATATCTTTGCTTTTATATTGTAGTCCCGTCAAAATAAATGCTAACATTGCATTTGCCTTGCTCACCATCGACTAAACTGGCAAGTTAACCTTGAGGGAATCTTGCACAAGATCCCTTTGCACCTCTGATTTCTGAATTCACTTCCCAGTGCAGTATTAAAGACAGAGTCAGAGACATTGTAAAGATGAAAGTGGGTTTTATTTATATACATTTTAAAAACACAATATTTACAAATTGTTCCCAGAGAAAACTGTGGGCAGGGAGTGGTCTGTCCCATGACTGGAACTTATGTTGATCCGACATTAGTTTCAGTGACATCAGTCTTAGATTCGGTCTGTACAGAGTCCTGAGTGTGTGTAGATGCAAGTGATGCTTGCAATTACAAACACGCACAGACACACTATGACTGCATACACAGCCGGACAAGTGTGTGGATGTACATGTATACATATATGTCCGGACAGGACATTGCTAGCTTAAATGGCCTGTGCGCTGACAGAAGTGCATACCTGAGGAACATGCCACAGGTGCACACAGCCACTCGCAGGCAGTACAAGCTGCGAGCTGCCTGATCACAGGTGTGGGTCGTGAAGATTAAATGGGTTGCTGCAGCCGCTTCTCCAAGAGTGTTTCCAGGGATGTTGGAGAGATGGATGGGAGAGCATGGAGGAGTAGCTGTTAGCTTAACACTATTACAGCACCAGTGATCAGGGTTCAATTCCAGCCACTGTCTTTAAGGAGTTTGTATGTTCTCGTGTGGGTTTCCTCTGGGTGCTCCGGTTTCCTCCCACAATCCAAAGATGTGCGGGTTAGTAGGTCACATGGGAAGTGTGGTTTCATTGGGCTGGAAGGGCCTGTTACCATACTATATCGCTAAATAAAACAAAGACAGAAATAAGGGTGTTGGAGAGGAGGCTGGTGTGGAGCCATTACTGGGAGGAAAGGACTGTGTGGACTGTTCTGTGCACAGCGTGGACCCTTTGCCCTCAGCAACCGAGGTGGGTGTGCGGTGTTCAGTGGCTGGAAAACTATAAATGAGGACGGCCAAGGTTGCGATTGGTGGCCTGAGCATCTCCCAGGGCTGTGACTATATCCGGCAGCAGAAACCGCAGGTTCTATTCCTTAGCTGTAGTGGACAGCAGCCACAGCAGTAGGTGCAGATGGAAAAGTTTGGCATCCTCTTCTGCCTCAGCAGCACAGTGTCCTGCCACAGAGAGAGAGTGAGCATGAAATTCTGGTAGCTGAGGACTGTGTCTTGCGTTACATCTGCCGTAGGTACCGCCACACAGTTAGCCAGTGGGTAGGGAATCTTTGGCGTTCATTGCCACAGACAGCTGTGGAAGCCAAGTCACTGGGCGTACTTAAGACCAGAAGATGTAGGAGCAGAATTAGGCCATTTGGCCCATCAAGTCTGCTCTGTCATTACATACTGATTTATTATCCCTCTCAAAACCATTCTCCTGCCTTCTCCCCTTAATCTTTGATGCCCATACTAAGTAAGTACCTATCTCTGCTTTAAATATACCCAATCTCCTCCCATACTCACCTTCACCCTCACCTATCATCTGCCAGACTGTACTCTGTCCAATCCCCCCACCTTCTTATTCTGACACTGGCCTCCTTCCTTTCCCGTCATAAAGAAGGGTCTCAGTCTCCCCTCCATACTGCCTGACTTGATGAGCTTCTCCAGCATTTTGTGCATGTTACTGACGTTTAATGGGTGTGAATTCTTTGTGCTGACCTGAGTCTAAGGTGTTGGAGGATGTTAAGTTGTTGATTCTCACCCCCAACCTTGTGCTTAACCCATGATCCCCCTCCTGTCTCTGCTGTGGGAGCTGATGTGAATCAGGGTTTTAAGTTATGACCTGATATCTTCGGGTGTTTGGCTAATGTTCAAATCAATCGTTCAGTCAAGAAGATTAGGTAAGTTCTGTACACAGTACTTTGGCACAAACTGCACTTTGATACCATCTCTTTCCAAGCCGACTACATTTGTCTGGCGCCTTTAAGCTCCGAATGCATCCAAAAGAGCCCGAGGAGAGCAAATGTCAAACAAAATGGAGCCATGAGGGAGGAGCTGGCCAAAGTTGACTGGTCGGATATCCTAGCAGAAAAGGCAGTGGAACAGCAATGGCAGGTATTCTTGGGAATAATGCACAAGGTGCAAAATCAGTTCATCCCCCGGAGAAGGAAGGATTCAAAGGGGGGAAAGTGGCCACAGTGGTTGACAAAGGAAGTCAGAGATAACAAAGCATTAAAAAAGTATAACAGAGCTAAGGTGAGTGGGAAGACAGATGATTGGGAAATTTTTAAGGAGCAACAGAACTTATTAAAAAGGCAATACGGGGAAAAATGAGCTAGCTAGGAATATAAAGGAGGATAGCAAAATTTTTTTTTAGGTATGTGAAGAGAAGGAAAATAGTTAAGAACAATGTTGGGCCCTTGAAGAATGAATTGGGAGAAATTGTTATGGGAAACAGAGAAATGGCAGACGAATTTAATAAGTACTTTGGATCTGTCTTCACTAGGGAAGACACAAGCAATCTCCCAGATATATGGATAGGCCAAGGACATAGGGTAACAGAGGAACTGAAACAGATTGACATTAGGAAGGAAATGGTGATGAGTAGACTGATGGGACTGAAGGCTAACAAATCCCCAGGTCCAGATGGTCTGCATCCTAGGGTACTAAAGGAGGTGGCTCTGGAAATTGCTGATGCATTGGTGATCATTTTCCAATGTTCCTTAGATTCAGGATCAGTTCCTGAGGATTGGCGAATGGCTAATGTTATCCCACTTTTTAAGAAAGGAGGGAGGGAGAAAACAGAGAACTATCGCCCTGTTAGCCTAACATCAGTAGTGGGGAAGATGCTAGAGTCCATTATTAAAGACGAAATAGCGGCATATCTTGATAGCAGTGATAGGATTGGGCCGAGCCAGCATGGATTTACCAAGGGCAAATCATGCTTGACTAATCTATTGGAGTTTTTCGAGGATGTAACCAGGAAGATAGACGCGAGAGATCCAGTAGATGTGGTGTACCTTGACTTTCAGAAGGCACTTGATAAGGTACCACATAGGAGATTGGTGGGTAAAATCAGAGCTCATGGCATTGCGGGGAGGATATTGACATGGATAGAAAACTGATTGGCAGATAGAAAGCAAAGGGTAGCAGTGAATGGGTGTTTCTCGGAATGGCAGGTGGTGACTAGTGGGGTGCCACAGGGCTCAGTATTGGGACCACAGCTGTTTACGATTTACATCAATGATTTAGCTGAAGGCATTGTGAATAATATTAGCAAGTTTGCTGATGATACTAAGCTGGGTGGCAGTGTGACATGTGATGAGGATGTTAGGAGAATTCAAGGTGACTTTGATAGGCTGGGTGAGCGGGCAGAAACTTGGCAGATGGCGTTTAATGTGAATTAGTGTGGGGTTATTCACTTTGGGAGCAAGAGCAGGAAGGCAGATTATCTGAACGGTGTGGAGTTAGGTAAGGGAGAAATACAAAGAGATCTAGGAGTACTTGTTCATCAGTCTCTGAAAGTGAATGAGCAAGTGCAGCAGGCAGTGAAGAAGGCTAGTGGAATGTTGGCCTTTATTACAAAGGGAATTGAGCACAAGAGCAAGGAAATCCTTTTGCATTTGTACAGGGCCCTGGTGAGACCATACCTGGAGTATTGTGTGCAGTTTTGGTCTCCAGGGTTAAGGAAGGACATCCTGGCTGTGGAGGAGGTGCAGCGTAGGTTCACTAGGTTAATTCCTGGGATGTCCAGACTGTCTTACGCAGAGAGGTTAGAGAGACTGGGCTTGTACACAGTGGAATTAAGGAGATTGAGGGGGGATCTGGTTGAAGCATATAAGATTATTAAGGGATTGGACAAGATAGAGGCAGGAAATATGTTCCAGATGCTGGGAGAGTCCAGTACCAGAGGGCATGGTTTAAGAATAAGGGGTAGGTCATTTAGGACAGAGTTGAGGAGGAACTTCTCCCAGAGAGTTGTGGAGGCATGGAACGCACTGCCTCAGAAGGCAGTGGAGGCCAATTCTCTGGATGCTTTCAAGAAGGAGCTAGATAGGTATCTTATGGATAGGGGAATCAAGGGTTATGGGGACAAGGCAGGAACCAGGCATTGATAGTAGATGATCAGCCATGATCTCAGAATGGCGGTGCAGGCTCGAAGGGCCGAATGGTCTACTTCTGCACCTATTGTCTATTAAAACAAAATCTCCCTGTCCTCCTTCAAGAACCTCCTTTGACTCCCCATCCCCGGTCAGCAATGGGGAGATAGATGTTGTGAAAGAGAGAGGGAGGGAGGGGTTAATGAGGGGATTCTGGAGCTTGGGGCTCAGTCAGGTGAAGGCAAGTCAGCCAAGAGTGAAGCAAAAGGGATTGGGGACTGTAGGGGGTGTAAGAGCAGGAGGGGGGGTTACAGTGACAGGAAGGGGTGTAGGGCTGGAGAGGGTCACAACGATGGGAAGGGGCCAGAGGGGGTCATAGAGACAGAGAGGTGTGTAGGGTCCGGAGGGAGGGGTGAGGTCACAGCGATGGTGAGGGCTAAAGAGATTATGGAGGGATTCAGACGTAAAAATCCCTGTGAGCGTTGAGGGTTAGTGTGCCTCAGGGCGTGAGGAGCAGTTGGTGTTTCCAGCAATGTTGCACATGGTACTCTCCTGGTTTTCTGTGGCCAGTGTTACTTCTTCAACTGACCCTGGGCTTTGTGGTCCAGAGGCCACAGATTAAGAATAAGGGGTAGGCCATTTAGAACGGAGTTGAGGAAAAACTTTTTCACCCAGAGAGTGGTGGATATATGGAATGCTCTGCCCCAGAAGGCTGTGGAGGCCAAGTCTCTGGATGCTTTCAAGAAAGAGATGGATAGAGCTCTTAAAGATAGCGGAATCAAAGGTTATGGGGATAAAGCAGGAACTGGATACTGATTGTGGATGATCAGCCATGATCACAGTGAATGGCGGTGCTGGCTCAAAGGGCTGAATGGCCTACTCCTGCACCTATTGTCTATTGTAGCTGCTATCTGCTGTGCGCCCATTAATTGCTCTTTTTCAGCATGATAGGGGCCTTATCCTGGTGCGAGGCTTTAGCAGAGCTCAAGGATGGCATTGGTGCTGGCAGAAAACTCACATTGAAGCTTCTCCCACACCTTTTCCAGCTCACTCCTTTCTCCCATCTTCTTTCCTCTGCCCCCTTTACACCGTATTACTCTGTGGTATCCTTCCTCCTTCCTGGCTCTCCCTCCTTCCTATCACATCCCTTGTCTTCCAACCACCACCTTCCTTTTCCATCCCTACACCTTCCATCTCTCCCCGCTCTCCTCTCCCTCGATCAGTTGAAACAGACTTGGCTGTGGAAAATTTCATATTTCCGCAAAGTCCTGTCGCATTCCTAGAGAGCTGGAACCCAGCCTGTCATCTCAGTGTCAAACTGCTCAGTGTAACTGAGACACTGATTACAGATGTTCAGAGAGAGTGGGATGGGCAAGAATGAAATAGAATAAATATCACCTACCACACCGTCTGCATCCACATCATTTTCAGCTGTGAGGGAGTTGTGCTGTTGATCAACCTGTAATGAGAATGAGAGGTGTTGTCAATGAACTCTGGCAGGAAAGGAATATACACCAAGATTTATGGTCACACCTTCCAGATGCAAGATGTCTTCAACATTACCAAGTTAAATTCTCCTCTGCGTCATGTCAGGATGGATGAGGAACGGAGGAGAGTCTGAAAGGAGGGGACAGGGAGGTGGAGAGGGGTGGAGTATCAAGAGCTCAAGCAAAGGAAGCTGAGGGGACCATGGTGGGGTGACTGTGATCACTGGGATGTGAGAAGCAGAGTGTAAATGAGGGATATACCTGAAGGTGTGTGGGACCCAAAGGAAGCTATGGAAATAGGGAAAGATGATTAGGCTCAAGTGGGTCACAGAGACAAGGAGAGGTGTAGGGAATGGAGTGGGTCGCAGACAGGGTGGGGTGTAGGGAACAGAAGGGGTCACAGAGACGAGGGGTGTAGGGAATGGAGTGGGTCGCAGACAGCGTGGGGTGTAGGGAACAGAAGGGGTCACAGAGATGAGGGGTGTAGGGAACGGAGGGGGTCACAGAGACGAGGAGGGGTGTAGGGAATAGAGTGGGTCGCAGACAGGGTGGGGTGTAGGGAACAGAAGGGGTCACAGAGACGAGGGGTGTAGGGAACGGAGGGGGTCACAGAGACGAGGAGGGGTGTAGGGAATGGAGTGGGTCGCAGACAGGGTGGGGTGTAGGGAACAGAAGGGGTCACAGAGACGAGGGGTGTAGGGAACGGAAGGGGTCACAGAGACGAGGAGGGGTGTAGGGAATGGAGTGGGTCGCAGACAGGGTGGGGTGTAGGGAACAGAAGGGGTCACAGAGACGAGGGGTGTAGGGAACAGAGGGGGTCACAGAGACGAGGAGGGGTATAGGGAATGGAGTGGGTCGCAGACAGGGTGGGGTGTAGGGAACAGAAGGGGTCACAGAGACGAGGGGTGTAGGGAACAGAGGGGGTCACAGAGACGAGGAGGGGTATAGGGAATGGAGTGGGTCGCAGACGGGGTGGGGTGTAGGGAATAGAAGGGGTCACAGAGACGAGGGGTGTAGAGAGTGGAGGGGGTCACAGAGACGAGGGGTATAGGGAATGGAGGGGGTCATGGACAGGGAGGGTTGTAAGGAATGGAGGGAGTCACAGAGAGGGGTGTAGAGAGTGGAGGAGGTTACAGAGACGGAAGAGTGCAGGGGTCACAGAGACACGGAGGTGGAGCTAGTGGTGGCAAAGAGAGCAGTAAGGGAGAGGGGAGATTTCAGAGACAGGGAGGAGATCACAAACACAGGTGTGACCATTTTGAAAAGCAAACTTAAATTGAACTGTCCAGGCTCGTGAGTGTAGGGATCAATGCTACACTGGCTAATACAAGAATTATGAACAAATTGTACAGAATAGTGAAACTCTTCACTCACCGTCAGCAGGGAGTGACACTTGCTCAGGTAGGCAATCGTCATTAGAACAACGCTGACCAAGAGCAGTTTTGACTGGTAGCTCTTCATCATTGCACTCCGTCTCTGTCTCTGTCTCTCTTTGTATCTTCAGCCTCTGCTTGGTCTCTCTGCTGTGGTTGAGGCAGCTCACTCCACTTTATACCCCCAGTGGCAGTATTGACCTGAAGAGGTTCTGTTGTGTGGTCATTGACCCAGGGAGTCTTTCCTGGAACTGTGTTTTCCAAACACTCTGCCGATGTTGACTTTCGAGTGGGTGCCAGAACTAGCTGGCAAAGACAAGTGATGGGAAAGGCCAAAGGACGTGAAGTCAGCCCGATGCTGAAGGACTGGCGTGATCTGCAAATACTGGCACCATCTCAAACCCTGCAGCCCCTTCCCGTAAAACGAACCCCCTCCCCCACTCCTGCCACTCCCTGACCCTCCACAATACTTCAAGTTAACATCTTCCCGCATCCTCAGCGTCACTATCCAAACGCCTGTTATTCCTGGCAGGTCATGGAAATCTTCTCCCACTGGAAGTCGTCAACTTCATCATTGTTATCAGATGTTTAAATTCCCTTCCCTCTCAGCTCCTACATCCCTCCCTGTCTCCCTAACACCTTCCCTTCCGTACAACCCTCCCCGGCTCTGTGACCCCTCCCTATCTCTGTGATCCCCTCAAGTCCCTGCACCCCTCCCTGTCTCCCTAACACCTTCCCTTCCGTACAACCCTCCCCGGCTCTGTGACCCCTCCCTATCTCTGTGATCCCCTCAAGTCCCTGCACCCCTCCCTGTCTCCCTAACACCTTCCCTTCCGTACAACCCTCCCCGGCTCTGTGACCCCTCCCTATCTCTGTGATCCCCTCAAGTCCCTGCACCCCTCCCTGTCTCCCTAACACCTTCCCTTCCGTACAACCCTCCCCGGCTCTGTGACCCCTCCCTATCTCTGTGATCCCCTCAAGTCCCTGCACCCCTCCCTGTCTCCCTAACACCTTCCCTTCCGTACAACCCTCCCCGGCTCTGTGACCCCTCCCTATCTCTGTGATCCCCTCAAGTCCCTGCACCCCTCCCTGTCTCCCTAACACCTTCCCTTCCGTACAACCCTCCCCGGCTCTGTGACCCCTCCCTATCTCTGTGATCCCCTCAAGTCCCTGCACCCCTCCCTGTCTCCCTAACACCTTCCCTTCCGTACAACCCTCCCCGGCTCTGTGACCCCTCCCTATCTCTGTGATCCCCTCAAGTCCCTGCACCCCTCCCTGTCTCCCTAACACCTTCCCTTCCGTACAACCCTCCCCGGCTCTGTGACCCCTCCCTATCTCTGTGATCCCCTCAAGTCCCTGCACCCCTCCCTGTCTCCCTAACACCTTCCCTTCCGTACAACCCTCCCCGGCTCTGTGACCCCTCCCTATCTCTGTGATCCCCTCAAGTCCCTGCACCCCTCCCTGTCTCCCTAACACCTTCCCTTCCGTACAACCCTCCCCGGCTCTGTGACCTCTCCCTATCTCTGTGATCCCCTCAAGTCCCTGCACCCCTCCCTGTCTCCCTAACACCTTCCCTTCCGTACAACCCTCCCCGGCTCTGTGACCCCTCCCTATCTCTGTGATCCCCTCAAGTCCCTGCACCCCTCCCTGTCTCCCTAACACCTTCCCTTCCGTACAACCCTCCCCGGCTCTGTGACCCCTCCCTATCTCTGTGATCCCCTCAAGTCCCTGCACCCCTCCCTGTCTCCCTAACACCTTCCCTTCCGTACAACCCTCCCCGGCTCTGTGACCCCTCCCTATCTCTGTGATCCCCTCAAGTCCCTGCACCCCTCCCTGTCTCCCTAACACCTTTCCTTCCATACAACCCTCCCCAGCTCTGTGACCCCTCCAGCCTCCATACCCCTCAAATCCCTGCATCCCTCCCTGTCTCCCTAACACCTTCTCTTCCTTACAACCTTCTCCAGCGCTGTGACCCCCCCCCCCCATCTCTGTGATCCGCTCAAGTCCCTGCACCCCTCCCTGTCTCTTTAACACCTTCCATACAACCCTCCACGGCTCTGTGACCCCTCCAGCCTCTATACCCCTCCTATCTCTGTGACTCCCTCTGGCCCCTACACCCCTCCCGTCTCTGTGGTCTCACCTCAATCCCCTACACCATGCCCTGTCTCTGTGAACACTTCAGACCTCTAACCCCTCCCCGTCTCTGTCCCCTACAATGCTCACTGTCTTTGTGACCTCCTTTTGGCCCCTACACTCCTCCCCATCTCAGTGACCCTTTCCAGCCCTTGCACCTATGCAGCTGCTCAACCATCAGTCAATGTGGAAAGAGGGGCAGAGGTAAGGTTTCCAGTCTGAGAGCTGTGATAACCTCAGAAGCCTTCTGACCAATCCAAAACATTTCCTGTAGTTACTTGTGAAGAAGGTTGGTTTTGTCGTATAGAATTCCTTAGATGTGAGCTGTGATGGAAGTTGCAGTGGCGAAATAGATGTTGATTTTCTCCAGGTCTGCTGGTCTTTCTGTCCCTCCTATCTCACCACCTAACCCCCTTCATCTCCATGCACTGTCCCCTCCCCAACCTGCCCATCCAACTCTCTGCTCTTCCCTGTGGTTGGTGCCACTGCCTCCCAGTCCGAGAGACTGCAGTTGGATCCCAGCCTCCGGCGCTGTCTATCTGTCTGCTGTTTGGTATGGATATTGGTTTATTATTGTCACATATACTGAGACCCAGTGAAAAGCTTGTTTTCTATACTGTTCATACAGATCAGATCATTGAGGTAAAACAAGGTAAAAGAACAGAAGGCAGAATAAAGTGTAACAGCTACAGAGAAGGTGCAGTGCAGGTAAACAATAAAGTGCAAGATCATCTTGATGTAGATTGTGAGGTCAAGAGACCATCTTATCATACAAGAGATCCATTCAGTAGTCTGATACCAGCGGGATAGAAGCTGTCCTTGATCCTGGTGGTAATGTAGTTTCAGGCTTTTGCAACTTCTGCCTGATTTTAGTGGGGGTGGGGAAGAGAGAATGTCTGGGGTGAGTGGGGTGCTTGATTATGCTGGTTGCTTTAATGATATAGCAAGAGGTGTAAAGTCATGGAAGGGAGGCTGCTTTCTGGTTGAGCTGTGTCCATAATTCTCTGCAGTTTCTTATGGTCACAGGCAGAGCAGTTGCTGTGCCAAGCTATGATAGATCTAGAAAGAATGCTTTCTATGATGCATAAATAAAAATTGGTACATTCACCCTGTGTTTTCCCAGCTCCCTCCCACATCTCAATGATGTACTGAGTAGATGGTTTATTTGGCCACTGTGTGGGTCTTGGTAATTGCAGGGATGACTTGCAGTGGACTGAAAAGCTTGAGCATGTAGATATTAAGGAAGAGGAAGTGCTGGAGCTTTTGGAAAGCATCAAGTTGGATAAGTCACCAGGACCAGATGGGATGTACCCCAGGCTACTGTGGGAAGCGAGGGAGGAGATTGCTGAGCCTCTGGCGATGATCTTCGCATCATCAATGAGGTCGGGAGAGGTTCCAGAAGATTGGAGGGTTGCGTATGTTGTTCCCTTATTCAAGAAAGGGAGTAGGGATAGCCCAGGAAACTCTAGACCAGTGGGTCCTACTTCAGTGGTTGGTAAGTTGATGGAAAAGATCCTGAGAGGCAGGATTTATGAACATTTGGAGAGGCATAATATGATTAGGAATAGTCAGTATTTTGTCAAAGGTGGGTCATGCCTTACGAGCCTGATTGAATTTCTTGAGGATGTGACTAAGCACATTGATGAAGGTAGAGCCATAGATGTAGTGTATATGGATTTTAGCAAGGCATTTGATACGGTACCCCATGCAAGGCTTATTGAGAAAGTAAGGAGGCATGAGATCCAAGGGGACATTGCTTTGTGGATCCAGAACTGGCTTGCCCACAGAAGGCAAAGAGTGGTTGTAGACGGGTCATATTCTGCATGGAGACTGGTGACCAGTGGGATCTGTTTTGGGACCCCTACTCTTTGTGATTTTTATAAATGACCTAGATGAGGAAGTGGAGGGATGGGTTAGTAAATTTGCTGATGACATAAAGGTTGGGGGTGTTATGTATAGTGTGGAGGGCTGTCAGAGGTTACAGCGGGACATCGATAGGATGCAAAACTGGGCTGAGAAGTAGCAGATGGGGTTCAACCCAGATAACTTAATTTGTTTTGGTAGGTCAAATATGATGGCAGAATATAGCATTAATGGCAAGACTCTTGGCAGTGTGGAGGATCAGAGAGATTTTTGGGGTCCAAGTCCATAGGGCACTCAAAGCTGCTACGCAGGTTGACTCTGTGGTTAAGAAGGCATATTATGCATTGGCCTTCATCAATCGTGGGGTTGAGTTAAAGAGCCAGGAGGTAATGTTGCAGCTATATAGGACCCTGGTCAAACCCCACTTGGAATACTGTGCTCAATTCTGGTCGCCTCACTACAGGAAGAACGTGGAAATCATAGAAAGGGTGCAGAAGAGATTTACAAGGATGTTGCCTGGATTTGGGAGCATGCCTTATAAAAATAGGTTGAGTGAACTCGGCCTTTTCTCCTTGGAGCGACGGAGGATGAGAGGTGACCTGATAGAGGTGTACAAGATAATGAGAGGCATTGATCATGTGGATAGTCAGAGGCTTTTTCCCAGGGCTGAAATGGATAGCACTAGAGGGCATAGTTTTAAGGTGCCTGGAAGCAGGTACAGATGGGACGTCAGGGGTACATTTTTTACGCAGAGAGTGGTGAGTGCGTGGAATGGGCTGCCGGCAACAGAAACGATAGGGTCTTTTAAGATACTCCTGAATAGCTACATGGAGCTTAGGAAAATAGAGGGCTATGGGTAAGCCTAGGTAGTTCTAAGGTAAGGACATTTTCAGCATAGCTTTGTGGGCCGAAGGGCCTGTATTGTGCTGTAGGTTTTCTATGTTTCTATGTGGGTGGGAGGTGGGTTTGGGGGTAGAATATGAGAGGAGTTGGGAATGCAATCAGATGGGTGTGAATGGTTAGTACAGACATGGTAGGCTGAAAGGTCCATTTCCTTTCTGATGTACTATGTGATGTACCAATTTTCAGGATGAATTAAGTTTCTTCTGAACATCCCATGAGATCTGTCAGGAATTCTGTGGTCCTGGCCTGACTCCATCTTCTTCTCTGTCCTGTTCAAACCTTCTCATCGCTCAAAAGTCCCTGAACCCAGACCAGTGCCTCCAAGTCACAGATTCTCACAGCATGGCAACAGGATGTACAGCCCAACTTCTCCGTGCTAACAAAGGAGCTCATCTAATCGTGGCCTGCTTTTTCAATCAATGTACTTGTCCAAGTATCTTTTAAATGTTATTGATGTGCCAGACCTGCTTCTACCACTTCCTCTGGCAGTTCATTCCATGTACCAACCTCCCTCTCACCTTGAAGTTGCGCCCTTTGGTTCTTGATACCCCAACCTTGAGGAAAAGATTGTGCGTATTCACTCTGTCTACGCTAGTTTACACCTCTATAAGGTCACCTACACTTCCAGTAATAAATTTCCAACCTGACCAAGCTCTCCCAAAAGGTCAGTCCACCTAGAAATGGCAACATCCTCTTAAATCTTTCTTTCTGCCTAACTTACAAAGTAAAGCAAGGCCAATTTTATTTTGGCTTATACTTTACCCTCTTTGTTCTCTCTTGCCTGCCCATTAACCTCCTCCCCTCCCCACTAATACTCCTGTCACCCACCTGCACCAAGTGTAACCTACAGCCACTCACCAGTACATCACTGAGACTATACTTGCTGGGATTCAGAAGAATAAGAGGGGATTATGCAGGGTTTAGATAAGGTAGAGTCAGGAAAGTTGTTTATACTGGTAGGCGAGTCTAGAACTAGGGGATAAAGACTCAAGATTCAGGGAAATAGATTTCAGAAAGAGATGAGGAGAAACTACTTTTCCCAGAGCATAGTGAATTTCTGTCCAGGAAAACTAAAGGTTACGTCCTTGAATATACTTAAGACACAGATAGATTTTTGCCTAGCAGGTGAAATGAGGGTTCTGGAGAAAAGGCAGGCAGGTGGATGGAGTTGAGGCCAAGGCCAAATTAGCCATGATCTGTTGTTGGCAGAATTGCGGATAGTTATAAGGAGGCATGTCGGAGTGAGATGGCTTGGTTGGTTGAGTGGTGTCATAAGAATAACCTTGCACTCAACATTAGTAAGACCAAGGAATTGACTGGACTTCAAGAAGGGGACGTCAAGGGAACACACACCAGCTCTCATCAAGGGATCAGCAATGAAAAGGGTGAGTGGTTTCAAGTTCCAGGTGTCAACATCTCAGAGAATCTATCCTGGGGCCACCATATTGATGCAGTTATGAAGAAGGCATACTTTACATTAGGAGTTGGGGGGAGATTTGGTTTGTCACCAAATTTCTGCAGGTATATGGTAGAGTATATTCTGTCTGGTTGCATCACCACCTGGCATGGAGCCTCCACTGCACAGGATTACAAGAGGCCGCAGAGGGTTGTACACTCAGCCATCTCCATCACCGGCATCTTCAAAACAAGGTGCCACAAGAATTCGGCAACCGTTATTAAGGACCTTCACCATCCGAGACATGCCCTCTTCTCAATACTGCCATTGAAGAGGAGGTACAGAAACCCCTAAGGATGCACACTCGTTTTAGAAACAGCTTCCCCTCTGCCAGCAATTTCAGAACAGTCCATAAACCCATGAACAGTACCTTACCATTTTGATCTCTTTTTGCACTATTTATTTTTGATATACTTCTTATTTAAATTTATAGATTTTTTTATGTATTGCACTGTGTACTGCTGCCACAAAACAACACGTTTTACGACATATGTCACTGATAAACCCGATTCTGATTTTAAGCTTATCGAATGGAAGAGCAGACTTGATGGGCCAGATGCCGACTCCTGCTCCTAGTTTTTACGATGTGGGAGGAACCTGGAGTTGTGAGGGGAATATCCGACAGTTGATGGCACCAAGCTGTGGTCTTCATTGATGCCATAGCTTAGATATAGTTCTTTTTCAGGTTCGTGGGGATGGTTTTAGGGACAGGGAAGGAAGTTGGGGTGTAGGGACAGGGATGAGGGGAAGGTAGGCCAGAGTCCAGGCCTTTGCTTCATGCTCAGAAGCTAGTGATGTGGATGTGGTTGGATGTTGCACTGGCAGACCAGCGAGGACAATGGCAGGGAACAAGAGGGCCAGTGACCCCCAAGTATATGTCAGCAAGACCAGATTTCAAAGCTTATTGCTATGGGTCCCATCATTGGAGCATCCGGAGTTTGAGGTCTGGAATTCAAGGTCCTCATCTAGGAGCCTCTTTCATCATCATTGGTGATTCCTGGGGACTATACTGAAGATCAATTCCCAATTCAATTGGAAGTCAAGGCCCGATGGCGGAAGCCCCAGGTCTGTGAGCCCAATGTTTCCAAGGCCACTGGAGGCCAAGGAAAATGGAGCCCTGTGTGTGTGGGGTTGGGTGAATAGGAAGGAGCTGCTGTTTCTTCTGTTGTTCTGTAAACATGATTGGCATGCTAACCCACCCCCTCCAAACTCCTCCCCCCACCACCACCACTATTTGATTTCCTGTCAGACACTCCAGTACCTAGTGTTGCTTTACGGACTTTAACTTACATATTTATATTTTTTGTGTTTTTATTATTTTGTGTTTCTTTATCTTGCCTTTTTGTGCTGTGTGGATCCAGAGTAACAATTATTTCATTTCCTTTATATTTGAATCTTCAAATGTTGTGCCTTCTTGGGTGTCAAGTTCTCTGAGGATGCAGCCTGATCGCAACATATCAATGCAGCAATAAAGAAGGCAAGACAGCGGCCCTACTTCATTAGGAGTTTGAAGAGATTTAGCTTGTCACCTAAAACACCCGAAAACTTCTATAGATGCACCTTGGAGAGCATTCTGATAGGCTGCATCACTGTCTGGTATGTGGAGTGGGGGTAGGGGAGGTGCTTACTGCACAGGATTGTAAATCGTAAAATTAGTCAACTCCATCTTGGGTGCTAGCCTCCGTTGTACCAAAGACATCTTCACAGAGCGGTGCCTCTGAAAGTCAACGTCCATTATTAAGGACCCCCATCACCCAGGACATGCCCTCTACTTATTGTTACCATCAGGAAGGAGGTACAGAAGCCTGAAGGCACACACTCAACAATTCAGGAATAGCTTCTTCCCCTCTGCCATCCAATTCCTAAATGGACATTAAACCCATGAACACTACCTTAATTTTTTAATATTATACCTGGTTTGCACTATTTTCAATCTATTTAATATGCATATATATATACTTACTGTAATTAGTTTACTTCTCTATTTTTTTCTGTTATCATGTATTGCATTGTACTGCTGCTGCTAAGTTAACAAAACTTCACAACACATGCCGTTGATAATAAACCTGATTCTGAATTCAAATTCGGTTGATGGCAGATTGTGTGGTGACACACTTGTGGGCTGCCCCCACCACATCCTTAACACAAGCAACACATTTCACTGTATGTCTTGATGTACACGTGATAAATAAATGAATTTCAATTTGAGCTCATCGGGACAAGACTTGTCACTGTTCTGTGAAAATTTCGGAATCAGTTTTAATATCATCAGCATATGTTGTGAAATTTGTTGTTTTGCGGTAGCAGTAAATAATACTAAAAAAACTAAGTTACAATAATAAGTAAATATAAAATTATAAATTAAATAAGTGGTGCAAAAAGAGAAGGGGGAAAAACTTGAGGTCATATTCCTGGGTTCATTGTCCATTCAGAAATCTGATGGTTGGGAAGAAGTTGTTTCTGAAAAGTTCAGTTTGTGACTTCAGGCTCCTGTACCATCTGCTTGATGGTAGCAACAGATGAGAGCATGCCCTGGGTGATGGGGGTCCTTAACAATGGATTCCATCTTTTTGAGGCATTTCCTTTTGAAGGTGTCCTGAATGCTGCAGAGGCTGCTGCCCTTGATGGAGCTGGCTGAGTTTACAACTTTCTGCAGCTTTTTCTGATCTGTGCAGTGGCCGCTCCACACCATACGGTGATGCATCTAGAAAGATTGCTCACCATCATCTTTACACAGGGAAACTGCTGTTTCAGAGAATGTGTACATTGTGACGCCAGGGATGCTGTTGCCAGGTGTATCACCGCTTTCAGACCTTTCCATCTCAAAGGAGTGCCATCTGTTTCGCTGCGAGCTTAATTGCATCATTATCAATCGCATCGAGTAGACCCAATAAAACATTAGTGGTTCTGTTGTGATGCACTGGGAATTTCAACAAGCTTCTAATCCATTGGGAAAGAAATTTATTTGTGTGTGTAATTGATGATATGAAGATTTTCAATGGGCAGGTAATCACACACGAGGAATGTGTCAACTAACACAGAAATGACGGTGTGTGTTACTTATTCTATCATGGAATTCAAAATCTGTGTAAACATTACAGCCGGAGTTTCAGAGGGTAAGCAGTGCATTGCAGGAACTTCAAAGGGCTGTAATCTGTGCAACGGGAATTTAGCTGGGTGTAGTGACATAAAACTGGAAATTCCATCTATGCATAACTAGTAAAACCAGGAATTTCGGAGTTAGTGTACCACGTAAACTAGGATTTACACTAGGGATCTCTACACACGTGACCCACTCCTAAAAACAAAAGATTAGCATTATTTGTCACATGTACATCGAAATGTAAAAAGATACAGTGAAGAATGTCAATTGCATTGATGATCAACAGAGTACAAAGATGTGCTGGGAATCTCCGTGTGTGTGTGTGTGAGAGAGAGAGAGAGACATGACACCCTAACACTGTACTTACTCTGGGAATCTCCGTGTATGTGTGTGTGTGTGAGAGAGAGAGAGAGAGACATGACACCCTAACACTGTACTTACTCTGGGAATCTCCGTGTATGTGTGTGTGTGTGTGTATGAGAGAGAGAGAGAGAGACTGTGACACCTTACACTGACTTACTCTGGGGATCTTTTTATGGGTGTATGAGAGGGAGACAGACGGATGCACAATGTGGAAACACACACACCTTATACTGGAGATTTCCACATGCATATGTGTGTGTGTGAGAGAGACCACTTTTATGGCAGGTGTGTTTCTTCTACATTACCCCTTCTCAACCTTCCCACCAGATTTATGAGTATATCCAGAGCTTCTTTATCTTATAAAGAAGCACACACACACACACTTACACTGGGAATCACTAAGGAGGGTTTGGATGGCCTCAGAAATCTGGTGGGAAAATTGAGAAGGGGTAATGAAGAAGAAACAGGGTTTTCTTACTCACTGGATGAAAACATCAGGTAGTTGCAAACAGTATGTTTTGATACTGCCCCCACCCTTTGTCCCTTCCCCATACTCCTGTCGGAGTAAATGATTAGCCCACTAGGGAGCCGCAGCCGAGGGTGCCTCACCCATTACTAAGTGTCCCTGGAGATATTGTCTGCTCACTGGCCAGCATCCAGCAGAGAGGACCTTGGGGCAGAGACTGCCTGGCGCCAGGATTATTTCTCTCCACCACAGTGACCTTCATTCCCGTGGCCAAATGGAGAGAGGGAGCCAGAGTAGGATGACTCAGTGTTCACTGGAGAGCTCGGCCACAGGAGACGGATCCCATGTTTAACCCTTTTTCCCAACGAACCATTTCGAGAGGGAGAGCAGGCTGAGAAGATGGGAAAAAAATAAAAGCAAATTTATTATCTAAGGACAAAATACTCTGCAGATGCTGGGGTCAAAGCAACACTCACAACACGCTGGAGGAACTCAGCAGGTCGGGCAGCATCAATGGAAACGATCAATCAACGTTTCGGGCCGGAACCCTTCATCAGTCTTGTTCAACAGAAGTTCAGTTGCTGTTCAGACCAAACATTAGAGTGGGGAAGAAATGTGATATAAGTTACTTTGACTGTGGAATAATTGCTGGTGCTAGATGGGATGGTTTGAGTATCTCAGAAACCGCCGATCTCTTGGGGTTTTCATGCACAATAGTCTCTAGAGTTTACAGAGAATGGTGCAAAAAGCAAAAAAAGAATCCAGTGAGTGGGAGTTCTGTGGGTGAAAAGGCCTTGTTAATGAGAGAGGTCAGAGGAGAATGGCCAGACTGGTTCAAGCTGACAGGAAAGTGCTGGTAACTCAAATAACCACACAAAACAATAGTGGTGTGCTGAAGATCTTCTCTGAATGCACAGCATGTCAAACCTTGAAGTGGATGGGCTACAGCTGCAGAAGACCACACTGGGCTCCACTCCTGTACCTAATGAGGTGGCCGCTAAGTAGAACAGAGGAATACAATGGAAAACTTCGCACAAAGACTGACAAACAACCAATGTGCAAAAGAGGATTAAACTCTGCAAATTTTAAAAAATAATAAATAAATAAATACTCATCACATGAGTTATTAAGTTCTTGAATGTTTACACAGAGTGATGTAACAGGCCCTTTGGCCTAATTTGCCAATGCTGACCATGTACCCAACTTGAGCTAGTTCCTAAGGTACACTGTTGTAAGAAGCTGGCATTTTCATTTAACAAATCACACACCCATGTTCCTGCTCCATTCCCCTTTTCCAGTCTTTCCACCAGATTTCTGATTCTCTCCATAGCTGCTTCTTATAAGGATCTTTGCCCACCTCTCTCTACATTTATCCTCCCCTGTCCAAATGTCTCTTACATGTTGTAATGGTACTCACTTTGGTAGTTCGTTCCACCACCGTCTGGGTGAAAAACCTGCCCCTTTAAATTGTAAATCTCAACATCTCACCTTCAACCTGTGCACTCTCGTTTTAGACTCACCTGCGCTGCAGATGATGTCACAGGTTAGCTGCTTGGTGATTGGTGGATACTACTTCCCCCTCACACAATCCATCTTCTTACACGCCTTCTGATTGGCCATAAGACTTAACATTGCTAAAGTAACTAGATCCAACCCAAAATCAATTTAAATTGATTCATCTAAATCTGGGAATGTGAATAGTGAGGTTCAGAAGTCGAGGCAACATGGTCGAATCCCCTGGATTTCAGATAACCTGCATTCTTTTTCTGTTTCAACAGCTGATGAAGTCCAGCATGCCAATTGCCTTCTTTACCACCCTGTCTATCTGTGTTGCCACTTTCAGGGAACCATGTTCCTGTATCCCTGAGTGTCTCTGTTTTACAACATTCCACACAGCCCTGACATTCACTGTGTAAGTTCCACCCTGGTTTGCTTTACCAAAAAGGTGACGTTCATCTCGTTTCACATCAAGAATTCCCAGACACTCCACAGCCAATGGGATATTTGGGCAATGCACACAAAATGCTGGAGGAACTCAGCAGGCCAGGCAGCATCTATAGAAAAGAGCACAGTCGATGTTTCGGTCTGAAACCCTTCAGCAGGACTGGAGATCACCTGGGGAGTAGATTTAAAAGGTGGGGGCAGGAAAGAGAGAAACACAAGGTGATAGGTGAAACCTGGAGGGGGAGGGATGAAGTAAATAGCTTAGGAGGTTGATTGGTGAAAGGGACAGAAGGCTGTGGAAGAAAGAAAACGGGGAGGAGCACCAGAGGGAGGTGATGGGTGGGCAAAGAGATAAGGTAAGAGAGGGAAAAGAGGATGGGAAATGATGAAGGGGGGGTGTGGGGGGCATTACCAGAAGTTTGAGAAATCGATGTTCATGCCATCAGGTCGAAGGCTACCCAAACTGAATATCAGGTGTTGTTCCTCCAACCTCAATGTGGCCTCATCACGACAGTGGAGGAGGTCATGGACTGACATATCGGAATGGGAGTGGGAGGTGGAATTAAAATGGGTGGCCATGGGGAAATCCCGCTTGTTCTGGTGGACGGAGCATAGATGCTCGGCAAAGTGGTCTCCCAATCTACACAGGTCTCACCAATGTTCAGGAGGCCACACCAGGAACACCAAACACTTTCAACACTCCATTCCCTTTCTGATATGTCAGACTATCGCTTCCTCTTCTGCCATGATGAGGCCTCTCAGATTGGAACAGCAGCCTCATATTCCTTCTGAGTAGCTTCTAACTTCATATAATGAACATTGATTTCTTCAACTCATGCAATTTCTCCTTCCTCCCACCCCTTCTCCCTTTCTAAATTCCCCACTCTGGCTTTCCTCCTATCTCTTCTCTTCTCCTCACCTTCCTCTGGTCCCCCAAACCGTCCTTCCCACAGTGTCTCACCCCTGGCTCCAGGAAGACAAAGACACTTCAGTGTAATGGATTAATTTCTATTAGTAACCATTCTAACAAGTTTAGATAATTGCTGTACCAATCAATGGGAAACCTTGTATGAAGAAGCGAAAGATTTAAATAGAGTTTAGCACAATCAGAACCAAACTCTGGCGCCAATCATTTTCCCCCAAATCACAACCGATCAGATCCAGTCTCAGACTGGACATAGACCCCGAACAAATGTAAGAAGGGTAGTGAGGGACAACTCTGCTGTGGGAGGGAGAGCCATCAGAAAGGCGGAGGAGAGAACATTGTACGAAGGATTTGATGAGGGAACACTGTGGGAGGGGGTGAGGGAGAGCTGTAGGACGGGATGAGGAGGGAACTCTGTGGGAGGGGGTGAGGAGGGAGCGCTGTGGGAGGGGGTAAGGACGGAACGCTTTGGGACAGGGTAAGGAGGGAACACTGTGGGAGGGGGTGAGGAGGGAACATGTGGGAGGGGGTGATGAAGGAACACTGTGGGAGAGGGTGAGGAGCGAGCGTGTGGGAGGGGGTGAGGAGGGAACACTGGGGGGGTGAGGAGTGAGCGTGTGGGTGGGGGTGAGGAGGGAACACTGTGGGAGGGGGTGAGGAGCGAGCGTGTGGGAGGGGGTGAGGAGGGAACACTGTGGGAGGGGGTGGGGAGTGAACGTGTGGGAGGGGGTGAGGAAGGAACACTGTGGGAGGGGGTGAGGAGGGAATGATGTGGGAGGGAGTGAGGAGGGAACGCTGTGGGAGGGTGTGTGGAGGGAATGCTGTGGGAGGGGATGAGGAGGGAACGCTGTGGGAGGGGTGAGGAGGGAACACTGTGGGAGGGGATGAGGAGGGAACGCTGTGGGAGGGTGTGAGGAGGGAACGCTGTGGGAGGGGGTGAGGAAGGAACACTGTGGGAGGGGGTGAGGAGGGAACTCTGTGGGAGGGGTGAGGAGGGAACACTGTGGGAGGGTGTGTGGAGGGAATGCTGTGGAAGGGGTTGAAGAGGGAACATTGTGGGAGGGGGTGAGGAGGGAACGCTGTGGGTGGGGGTGAGGAGGGAACACTGTGGGAGGGGGTGAGGAGGGAACACTGGGAGGGGATGAGGAGGGAACGCTGTGGGAGGGTGTGAGGAGGGAACGCTGTGGGAGGGGGTGAGGAAGGAACACTGTGGGAGGGGGTGAGGAGGGAACGCTGTGGGAGGGTGTGTGGAGGGAATGCTGTGGAAGGGGTTGAAGAGGGAACATTGTGGGAGGGGGTGAGGAGGGAACGCTATGGGAGGGGGCGATGTGGGAACGCTGTGGGAGGGTGTGAGAAAGGAACGCTGTCAGAGGGGGTGAGGAGGGAACGCTACGGGAGGGGGCGATGTGGGAACGCTGTGGGAGGGTACTGTAAGGAGGGAACTCTGTGGGAGGGTTGAAGAGGGAACACTGGGAGGGGGTGAGGAGTGAGCATGTGGGAGGGGGGTTGAGTAGGGAACGTTGTGGGGGGGTTGTGGAGGGAGCGCTGTGGGAGAGGGTGAGGAGGTAGGGCTGTGGGAGGGGGTGAGGAGGGAACACTGTGGAGGGGGTTGAGGAGGGAACGCTGTGGGAGGAGGTGAGGAGGGAATGATGTGGGAGGGGGTGAGGAGGGAACGCTGTGGGAGGGATGTTGAGTAGGGAATGTTGTGGGGGGGTTGTGGAGGGAGTGCTGTGGGAGGGGGTGAGGAGGTAGGGCTGTGGGAGGGGGTGAGGAGGAAATGTGGGTGGGGGTGAGGGGTCACTGTGGGAGGGGGTGAGGAGGGAACACTGTGGGAGGTTGTAAAAAGGGAACGCTGTGGCTGGGGGTGAGGAGGGAATTCTGGGAGGGGGTGAGGAGAGAACGTGTGGGAGGGGGTGAGAAGGGAACCCTGTGGGAGGGGGTGAAGAGCGATCATTGTGGGAGGGGGGTTGAGGAGGGAACACTGTGGGAGGGGGTGAGGAGCGAGCGTGTGGGAGGGGGTCAGGAGGGAACACTGTGGGAGGGGGTGAGGAGGGAACACTGTGGGAGGAGGTGAGGAGGGAACGCCGTGGGAGGGGGTGAAGAGGGAATCTGTGGGAGGGGGTTGAGTAGGGAACGTTGTGGGGGGGTTGTGGAGGGAACACTGTAGGAGGGGGTGAGGAGGGAACGTTGTGGGGGGGTTGTGGAGGGAACACTGTGGGAGGGGGTGAGGAGGGAATGTGTGGGATTGGCAAGGAGGAGGGAACGCTGTGGGAGGGGGTGAGGAGGGAACACTGTGGGAGGGGGTGAGGAGGGAATGCTGTGCGAGGGGAGAGGAGGGAACGCTGTGGGAGGGGGGTTGAGTAGGGAACGTTGTGGGGGGGTTGTGGAGGGAACACTGTGGGAAGGGGTGAGGAGGGAACGCTGTGGGAGGGGGTGAAGAGGGAATGTGTGGGATTGGCAAGGAGGAGGGAACGCTATGGGAGGGGTTGAGGAGGGAACGCTGTGGGAGGGGGTGAGGAGGGAATGTGTGGGTGGAGGCGAGGAGGGAGCTCTGTGGGAGGGGGTGAAGAGGGATCCTTGTGAGAAGGGGTGAGGATGGAACTGGGAGGGGACGAGAAGGGAACAAGGTGGGAAGGGGTGAGGAGGGAGATCTGTGGGAGGGGGTGAGGAAGGAGATTCTGTAGGAGGGGGTGAGGAGGGAACACTGTGGGGGTGTGAGGAGGGAACGTTGTGGGAGGGGGTGAGGAGCGAGCGTGTGGGAGGGGGTCAGGAGGGAACACTGTGGGAGGGGGTGAGGAGGGAACGCTGTGGGAGGGGGTGAAGAGGGAATGTGTGGGTGGAGGGGAGGAGGGAGCGCTGTGGGAAGGGGTGAGGAGGGAGAGCTGTGGGAGGGGGTGAGGATGGAACTGTGGGAGGGGACGAGAAGGGAACACGGTGGGAAGGAGTGAGGAGGGAACACTGTGGGAGGGGGTGAGGAGGGAGATTCTGTAGCAGGCGGTGAGGAGGGAACACTGTGGGAGGGGGTGAGGAAGGAGATTCTGTAGGAGAGGGTGAGGAGGGAATGCTGTGCGAGGGGTGAGGAGGGAGAGCTGTGGGAGGGGGTGAGGATGGAACTGTGGGAGGGGACGGGAAGGGAACGCTGTGGGAGGGGGTGAGGAGGGAACACTGTGGGAGGGGGTGAGGAAGGAGATTCTGTAGGAGAGGGTGAGGAGGGAATGCTGTGCGAGGGGTGAGGAGGGAACGCTGTGGGAGGGGGTGAGGAGGGAACACTGGGGGGTGTGAGGAGGGAACACTGTGGGAGGGGGTGAGGAGCGAGCGTGTGGGAGGAAGGAACACTGTGGGGGGGTTGAGGAAGGAACACTGTGGGAAGGGGTGAGGAGGGAATGATGTGGGAAGGGGTGAGGAGGGAACGCTATATGAGGGGGGTTGAGTAGGGAACGTTGTGGGGGGGTTGTGGAGGGAGTGCTGTGGGAGGGGGTGAGGGGGTAGGGCTGTGGGAGGGGGTGAAGAGGGAACCTTGTGGGAGGGGATGAGGAGGAAATGTGGGTGGGGGTGAGGAGTCACTGTGGGAGGGGGTGAAGAGGGAACCTTGTGGGAGGGGATGAGGAGGAAATGTGGGTGGGGGTGAGGGGTCACTGTGGGAGGGGGTGAGGAGGGAACACTGTGGGAGGTTGTAAGGAGGGAACGCTGTGGCTGGGGGTGAGGAGGGAATTCTGGGAGGGGGTGAGGAGAGAACGTGTGGGAGGGGGTGAGAAGGGAACCCTGTGGGAGGGGGTGAAGAGGGATCATTGTGGGAGGGGGGTTGAGGAGGGAACACTGTGGGAGGGGGTGAGGAGGGAACACTGTGGGAGGGAGTCAGGAGGGAACACTGTGGGAGGGGGTCAGGAGGGAACGCCGTGGGAGGGGGTGAAGAGGGAATCTGTGGGAGGGGGTTGAGTAGGGAACGTTGTGGGGGGGTTGTGGAGGGAACACTGTGGGAGGGGGTGAGGAGGGAACGCTGTGGGAGGGGGTGAGGAGGGAATGTGTGGGATTGGCAAGGAGGAGGGAACGCTGTGGGAGGGGTTGAGGAGGGAACACTGTGGGAGGGGGTGAGGAGGGAATGCTGTGCGAGGGGAGAGGAAGGAACGCTGTGGGAGGGGGGTTGTGGAGGGAACACTGTGGGAGGGGGTGAGGAGGGAATGCTGTGCGAGGGGAGAGGAAGGAACGCTGTGGGAGGGGGGTTGTGGAGGGAACACTGTGGGAAGGGGTGAGGAGGGAACGCTGTGGGAGGGGGTGAAGAGGGAATGTGTGGGATTGGCAAGGAGGAGGGAACGCTATGGGAGGGGTTGAGGAGGGAACGCTGTGGGAGGGGGTGAGGAGGGAACACTGTGGGGGTGTGAGGAGGGAACACTGTGGGAGGGGGTGAGGAGCGAGCGTGTGGGAGGAAGGAACACTGTGGGGGGGTTGAGGAAGGAACACTGTGGGAGGGGGTGAGGAGGGAACGCTGTGGCTGGGGGTGAGGAGGGAATTCTGGGAGGGGGTGAGGAGAGAACGTGTGGGAGGGGGTGAAGAGGGATCATTGTGGGAGGGGGGTTGAGGAGGGAACACTGTGGGAGGGGGTGAGGAGGGAACACTGTGGGAGGGGGTCAGGAGGGAACACTGTGGGAGGGGGTCAGGAGGGAACGCCGTGGGAGGGGGTGAAGAGGGAATCTGTGGGAGGGGGTTGAGTAGGGAACGTTGTGGGGGGGTTGTGGAGGGAACACTGTGGGAGGGGGTGAGGAGGGAACGCTGTGGGAGGGGGTGAGGAGGGAATGTGTGGGATTGGCAAGGAGGAGGGAACGCTGTGGGAGAGGGTGAGGAGGGAACACTGTGGGAGGGGGTGAGGAGGGAATGCTGTGCGAGGGGAGAGGAGGGAACGCTGTGGGAGGGGGGTTGAGTAGGGAACGTTGTGGGGGGGTTGTGGAGGGAACACTGTGGGAAAGGGTGAGGAGGGAACGCTGTGGGAGGGGGTGAAGAGGGTATGTGTGGGATTGGCAAGGAGGAGAGAACGCTATGGGAGGGGTTGATGAGGGAACGCTGTGGGAGGGGGTGAAGAGGGATCCTTGTGAGAAGGGGTGAGGATGGAACTGTGGGAGGGGACGAGAAGGGAACAAGGTGAGAAGGGGTGAGGAGGGAGAGCTGTGGGAGGGGTGAGGAAGGAGATTCTGTAGGAGGGGGTGAGGAGGGAACACTGTGGGGGTGTGAGGAGGGAACGTTGTGGGAGGGGGTGAGGAACGAGCGTGTGGGAGGGGGTCAGGAGGGAACACTGTGGGAGGGGGTGAGGAGGGAACGCTGTGGGAGGGGGTGAAGAGGGAATGTGTGGGTGGAGGGGAGGAGGGAGCGCTGTGGGAAGGGGTGAGGAGGGAGAGCTGTGGGAGGGGGTGAGGATGGAACTGTGGGAGGGGACGAGAAGGGAACACGGTGGGAAGGAGTGAGGAGGGAGAGCTGTGGGAGGGGGTGAGGATGGAACTGTGGGAGGGGACAAGAAGGGAACGCTGTGGGAGGGGGTGAGGAGGGAACACTGTGGGAGGGGGTGAGGAGGGAGATTCTGTAGCAGGCGGTGAGGAGGGAATGCTGTGCGAGGGGTGAGGAGGGAACACTGTGGGGGTGTGAGGAGGGAATGTTGTGGGAGGGGGGTTGAGGAGGGAACACTGTGGGAGGGGGTGAGGAGAGAGCATGTGGAAGGGGTTGAAGAGGGAACACTGTGGGAGGGGGTGAGGAGGGAACGCTGTGGGAGGGGGTGAGGAGGGAACGCTGTGGGAGGGGGTGAGAAAGGAACGCTGTCAGAAGGGGTGAGGAGGGAGCGCTGTGGGAGGGGGCGATGTGGGAACGCTGTGGGAGGGTACGGTAAGGAGGGAACTCTGTGGGAGGGTTGAGGAGGGAACGCTGTGGGAGGGGGTGAGGAGGGAACACTGGGGGGTGTGAGGAGGGAACACTGTGGGAGGGGGTGAAGAGCGAGCGTGTGGGAGGAAGGAACACTGTGGGGGGGTTGAGGAAGGAACACTGTGGGAAGGGGTGAGGAGGGAATGATGTGGGAAGGGGTGAGGAGGGAACGCTATAGGAGGGGGGTTGAGTAGGGAACATTGTGGGGGGGTTGTGGAGGGAGCGCTGTGGGAGGGGGTGAGGAGGTAGGGCTGTGGGAGGGAGTGAAGAGGGAACCTTGTGGGAGGGGGTGAGGAGGAAATGTGGGTGGGGGTGAGGAGGGGTCACTGTGGTAGGGGGTGAGGAGGAAACACTGTGGGAGGTTGTAAGGAGGGAACGCTGTGGCTGGGGGTGAGGAGAGAACGTGTGGGAGGAGGTGAGGAGGGAACGGGTGGGAGGGGGTGAGAAGGGATCCCTGTGGGTGGCGGTGAAGAGGGATGATTGTGGGGGGGGGTTGAGGAGGGAACACTGTGGGAGGGGTGAGGAGCGAGCGTGTGGGAGGGGGTCAGGAGGGAACACTGTGGGAGGGGGTGAGGAGGGAACACTGTGGGAGGGGGTGAAGAGGGAATGTGTGGGTGGAGGGGAGGAGGGAGTGCTGTGGGAAGGGGTGAGGAGGGAGAGCTGTGGGAGGGGGTGAGGATGGAACTGTGGGAGGGGACGAGAAGGGAACGCTGTGGGAGGGGGGTGAGGAGGGAATGCTGTGCTAGGGGAGTGGAGGGAACGCTGTGGGAGGGGGGTTGAGTAGGGAACGTTGTGGGGGGTTGTGGAGGGAACACTGTGGGAGGGGGTGAGGAGGGAACGCTGTGGGAGGGGGTGAAGAGGGAATGTGTGGGATTGGCGAGGAGGGAACGCTATGGGAGGGGTTGAGGAGGGAACGCTGTGGGAGGGGGTGAGGAGGGAATGTGTGGGTGGAGGCAAGGAGGGAGCTCTGTGGGAGGGGGTGAAGAGGGATCCTTGTGAGAGGAGGTGAGGATGGAACTGTGGGAGGGGACGAGACGGGAACGCTGTGGGAAGGGGTGAGGAGGGAGAGCTGTGGGAGGGGACGAGAAGGGAACGCTGTGGGAGGGGGTGAGGAGGGAACGCTGTGGGAGGGGACGAGACGGGAACGCTGTGGGAGGGGGTGAGGAGGGAACGCTGTGGGAGGGGACGAGAAGGGAACGCTGTGGGAGGGGGTGAGGAAGGAGATTCTGTAGGAGGGGGTGAGGAGGGAACACTGTGGGGGTGTGAGGAGGGAACGTTGTGGGAGGGGGGTTGAGGAGGGAACACTGTGGGAGGGGGTGAGGAGGGAACACTGTGGGGGGGTTGAGGAGGGAAAGCTGTGGGGGGATGAAGAGGGAATGATGTGGGAGGGGGTGAGGAGGGAACGCTGTGGGAGGGTGTGTGGAGGGAATGCTGTGGAAGGGGTTGAAGAGGGAACAATGTGGGAGGGGGTGAGAAGGGATATGTGGGAGGGGGTGAGAAAGGAACGCTGTCAGAAGGGGTGAGGAGGGAACGCTGTGGGAGGGGATGAGGAGGGAACGCTGTGGGAGGGGATGAGGAGGGAACACTGTGGGAGGGGGTGAGGAGGGAACGCTGTGGGAGGGGATGAGGAGGGAACGCTGTGGGAGGGGTGAGGAGGGAACACTGTGGGAGGGAGTGAGGAGGGAACGCTGCGGGAGGGGTGAGGAGGGAACGCTGTGGGAGGGTACGGTAAGGAGGGAACTCTGTGGGAGGGTTGAGGAGGGAACACTGTGGGAGGGGTGAGGAAGGAACACTGTGGGAGGGGGTGAGGAGCGAGCGTGTGGGAGGGGGTGAGGAGGGAACACTGTGGGATTGGTAAGGAGGAGGGAACACTATGGGAGGGGGTGATGTGGGAACGCTTTGGGAGGGTGTGAGGAGGGAACACTGTGGGAGGGGGTGAGGAGCGAGCGTGTGGGAGGGGATCAGGAGGGAACACTGGGAGGGGGTGAGGAGGGAACACTGTGGGAGGAGGGGTGAGGAGGGAACACTGGGAGGGGGTGAGGAGGGAACGCTGTGGGAGAGGGCTGAGGAGGGGATGCTGTGGGAGGGGGTGAGGAGAGAATGCTGTGGGAGGGAGTGAGGAGGGATCGCTGTGGGTGGGGGTGAGGAGGGAACACTGTGGGAGGGGGTGAGGAGGGATCGCTGTGGGTGGGGGTGAGGAGGGAATGCTGTGGGATGGGGTGAGGAGGGTCTCTGTGGGAGGGGGTGAGGAAGGAAGATTGTGGGATGGGGTGAGGAGGGAGTGCTGTGGGAGGGGGTGAGGAGGGAATGCTGTGGGAGGGGTTTTAAAGGGACACTGGGAGGGGGAAGTGTATGTAAAACAAGGATAAATATTCAGAGGGAGTGATGAGGCATTGGAAAGAAATGGAAAAAGGGACTGAGACAAGGAGAGAGGGAATGAATAGGGTTAGAGTGGGAGAGGGCAGGGAAAGGGAAAAGGAGCGAGAGGGATCCAGGTGAACAGGAGAAGCAAGTAGGGTGTTAAAGGGGATTGGGATGTCCAGAATGGAGGGGGTGGTGGTGTAGATAGTGACAGGGAGAGATGGTAAGGGGGAGAGGGGAGAAGATAAAGATAAAGGGGGAGGCAGTCGAGTGGAGGGGCGATCAGGAGGAAAGAGGAGTCAGAGGTTATAGAGGGTGGAGGGGAAGGGGAGATGGGATACAGAGAAAGTAGAGGGGGAGGTGAAGTTGAAGGGATGGGTGAAATGGAGGGAGTAGAGGTGAGGGTAGAAAGATGAGGGGGTGAGGGAGAGGTGGGAGGGTGACCAGAGAGAGAGAGGGGGGAGGTGAAGAATGAGCAAGGAGTGGGAATATTTTCCTGGAGTCCGTTACTGCTCCCCCCAGCGTGGGCTGCGGACGACCTCTAACCCAGTGAACTGATGGCCAATGTCCGGCCTGTCAGAGGGGAGGGGAGACTGTGCCGGAGACACCTGCTGGGCTGGTGTCACAGAAGCCTGTGTGTGTGGACATCAACCAGGCTGTCTGACGCCACAGCATACAACTGGCGCCAATCTGTACACAATCAGACACAATACGGACTTCTCAGCATTCTCTGACCCCTTACATCCCTCCACGTCGCTGTGACCTCCTCCAGCCCCACACCCCTCCCTGGTCTCTATAACTGCCTCTGCTGTTTACACCTCTCCCTGTCTCAGTGCCCTGCTCCGGCCCCTACACCCCTTGCTAACCAACTCTCCACCCACACCAATACCTTACCCCCAATACCGTGTGCTTTAAGTTTGCACACTAATCTCCTGTGTGGGACCTTGTCAAAAGCCTTCCGAAAATTCAAATATACCACATCCACTGGTTCTCCCCTATCCACTCTACTAGTTACATCCTCAAAAAATTCTATGAGATTCGTCAGACATGATTTTCCTTTCACAAATCCATGCTGACTTTGTCCGATCATTTCACCGCTTTCCAAATGTGCTGTTATCACATCCTTGATAACTGACTCCAGCAGTTTCCCCACCACTGACGTTAGGCTAACTGGTCTATAATTCCCCGGTTTCTCTCTCCCTCCTTTTTTAAAAAGTGGAGTTACATTAGCCACCCTCCAATCCTCAGGAACTAGTCCAGAATCTAACAAGTTTTGAAAAATTATCACTAATGCATCCACTATTTCTTGGGCTACTTCCTTAAGCACCCTGGGATGAAGACCATCCGGCCCTGGGGATTTATCTGCCTTCAATCCCTTCAATTTACCTAACACCACTTCCCTACTAACATGTATTTCACTCAGTTCCTCCATCTCACTGGACCCTCTGTCCCCTACTATTTCTGGAAGATTATTTATGTCCTCCTTAGTGAAGACAGAACCAAAGTAATTATTCAATTGGTCTGCCATGTCCTTGCTCCCCATAATCAATTCACCTGTTTCTGCCTGCAGGGGACCTACATTTGTCTTTACCAGTCTTTTCCTTTTTACATATCTATAAAAGCTTTTACAGTCCGTTTTTATGTTGCCTGCCAGTTTTCTCTCATAATCTTTTTTTCCCTTCCTAATTAAGCCCTTTGTCCTCCTCTGCTGAACTCTGAATTTCTCCCAGTCCTCAGGTGAGCCACTTTCTCTAGCTAATTTGTATGCTGCTTCCTTTGTATAGGTGCCACCTTTATTGAGACATTGCCTATTGAAGGTGTCCTTGAAGATGGGGAGGTCTGTGTGCATGACGCAGCTGACTGAGTTTACAACTGTCCTCAGCCTTTTCTGATCCTGTGCAGTGGCCCCACCATACCAGACACTGATGAAACCAGTTACAATGCTCTCCACAGTACATCTTTTAAAATTTGCTGGAGTCTTTGGTGACATACCAAATCTCCAACTCCTAATGAAATATAACTGCTGACTTCAAATTGCATCAATGTGTTGGGCACAGATAGATCTTCAGAGATGTTGACACCCAGGAGCTTGAAAGTGCTCGCACTTTCTACCGCTGACCCACCAATGAAGACTGGTGTGTGTTCCCTCGCTTCCCCTTCCTGAAGTTGACAATCAATTCCTTGGTCTTATTGATGTTGAGTGCAAGGTGAGTGGGGGGAGGAGATATTTCATAGGAACATGAGGGGTAACTTCTTCACCTAGAGGTTGGTGGGTATGTGGTTGAGGCAGGTACATTAACAACATTTAAATGTCTCTTGGACAGGTGCATGATGAATATAGGCCAAATGAGGGCAAATAGAATTAGATCAGGTAGGCACCTTGGTTGGCTTAGACTGGTGGGGCTGAAAGGTCTTTTTCTATGCTGTGTACCTCAGTGATTTACAAGAGGACTACAACCATGCCGTGGTTTGGAGGGTTGTGTGCCTCAGTGACCCAGAGAGCTATGTTGGCTGGAGTCAGGGCTTTATGCTTTGGCTCTTGGTAGGGTCACCCATGCCAAATAGATCAAAGAGTAGAGTACAGACGAAGAGTGGTCTACCAACCCTCCAGGTTCGGGGGTTCTGCTCAGGGCTAACAACCCTGACTGGTCAAACAAGACTGTTGGGGAAACCGCAATGAAGAATCCTTCTACATCTGAGTGCAGGGGTATTTCTGAGTCTCCACCTGGGACTTGCATGACCAACAGTGGTGAAAACTGAAAGGAAGTCTCTGACATGATGAAAGAATCCTTGAACACCACCATAGATGAAGGGCATTCATTGTAGCCCTAAATGTAACGGGCAGTAATAATAATAATAACTCAATGAATCTAAGATAATGTATCAATCTGTGAAGTTGTTTGATGGTTAAATATTTTCTGTCCCAAAGGAGACTCCCCAAGTCTTCCAGGAAACAGTTGACAAGGTTTCATTTGCATACAAGGTCCAGATTTAACGTCTCATCTGAAAGGTGTGCCAGAGTTCTTACTTTCCTCTCAACACAGTGACTTGTGTAATCTCTGCACAATCAAATAAAGATGTGGAAGGAATTTAAATTCTGAAAATGACAAGAAAAAAAAATAGAACAAGTGGTTAAGAGAAGGGGAAGATGACAAATATATTATAGGATAAAACAATAGAGATTGTTAGGTGTGTTCAAGAAGGTTTCTTGACACAATATTTAGATTTTAATTTCCCAAATATCGATTGGCATCTCCCTAGGTTTAGATAGGGTGGAGTTTGTTAGGTGTGTTCAGGAACGTTTCTTGACACAGTATGCAGATAAGCCTACAAGGGGAGAGGCTGTACTTGATCTGGTTTTGGGAAATGAACCTGGTCAGGTGTCAGATCTCTCAGTGGGAGAGCATTTTGGAGATACTGAAGGACCACAATTCTATCTCCTTTATCATTGCATTGGAGAGGGATAAGAACAGACAATTTAGGAAAGCGTTTAATTGGAGTATGGGGAAATATGACAATATCAGGCAGGAACTTGGAAGCATAAATTGGAAACAGATGTTCTCAGGGAAATGTACAGAAGAAATGTGGCAAATGTTCAGGGGATATTTGCATGGACTTCTGCATAGGTACATTCCAATGAGACAGGGAAAGGACGGTAGGGTACAGGAACCATGATGTACAAAGGCTGTTGTAACTCTAGTCAAGGAGAAAAGAAGAGCCTTTGAAAGGTTCAAAGAACTAAGTAATGATAGAGATCTGGAAGATTATAAGGCTAGCAGGAAGGAGCTTAAGAATGAAACTAGGAGAGCCAGAAAGGGGCCATGAGAAGGCCTTGGTGGACAGGATTAAGGAAAACCCCAAGGCATTCTACAAGTATGTGAAGATCAAGAGGATAAGAAGTGAGAGAATAGGACCAATCAAGCGTGACAGTGGAAGAGTGTGTATGGAGCCGGAGGAGATAGCAGAGGTTCTTAATGAGTACTTTGCTTCAGTATTCACTATGATGAAGGATCTTGGTGATTGTAGGAATGACTTACAGTGGACTGAAAAGCTTCAGCATGTAAATATTAAGAAAGAGGATGTGCTGAAGCTTTTGGAAAACATCAAGTTGGATAAGTCACCAGGACTGGACGAAATATACCCTAGGCTACTGTGGGAGGCAAGGGAGGAGATTGCTGAGCCTCTGGCAATGATCTTTGCATCATCAATGGGGACAGGAGAGGTTCCGGAGAACTGGAGGGTTGCAGACATTGTTCCATTATTCAAAAAAGGGAGTAGAGATAGCCCAGGAAATTATAGACCAGTGAATCTTACTTCAGTGGTTGGTAAGTTGATGGAGAAGATCCTGAGAGGTAGGATTTATTTATGAACATCTGGAGAGGCATAATATGATTAGGAAAAGTTAGCATGGCTTTGTCAAAGGCAGGTCATACCTTATGAGCCAGATTGAATTTTTTGAGGATGTGACTAAACACATTGATGAAGGTAGAGCAGTAGATTTAGTGGATATGGATTTCAGCAAGGCATTTGATAAGTTACCCCATGCGAGGTTTATTGAGAAAGTAAGGAGGCATGGGATCCAAGAACTTGTTTTGCGGATCCAGAACTGGCTTGCCCAAAGAGGACAAAGAGTGGTTGTAGACAGATTATATTCTGCACGGAGGTCAGTCACCAGTGGTGTGTCTCAGGGATCTGTTGTGGGACCCCTACACTTTGTGATTTTTATACGGGAGGCAGACAAGTGGGTCATGGATAGAAGGGGTAAGAGGAAGAGTCAGGGGTAATAGAGAGTACCCCAGTGGCTGTGCCCCTTGACAATAGGTACTGTTTGAGTACTGTTGGGGGGGGGGGGGACAGCTTACCTGGGGGAAGCAACAGTGGCCATCCCTCCGGCACAGAGTCCGGCCCTGTAGCTCAGAAGGGTGGGGAAAGGTAGAGGAGGGCAGTAGTAATAGGGACCTCAATAGTGAGGAGGTCAGAAAGGCAATTCTGTGGACGCAGTCCGGAGACCCGGATGGTAGTTTGCCTCCCTGGTGCCAGGGTCCGGGATATTTCTGATCGTGTCCAAGATATCCTGAAGTGGGAGGGAAAGGAGCCAGTGGTCGTGGTACATATAGGTACCAATGACATAGGTAGGAAAAGGGGAGAGGTCCTGAAAGGAGAATATAGGAAGTTAGGAAGGGAGTTGAGAAAAAGGACCGCAAAGGTAGTAATCTCGGGATTACTGCCTGTGCCACGCGACAGTGAGAGTAGGAATGCGATGAGGTGGAGGATAAATGTGTGGCTGACGGATTGCAGCAGGGGGCAGGGATTCAAGTTTTTGGATCATTGGGACCTCTTTTGGCGCAGGTGTGACCTGTACGAAAAGGACGGGTTACACTTGAATCCTAGGGGGACCAATATCCTGGCAGGGAGATTTGCGAGGGCTACTGAGGTGACTTTAAACTAGAATGGTTGGGGGGTGGGAATCAAATTAAAGAGACTAGGAGAGAGGAGGTTAGTTCACAAATAGAGAAAGCTAGTAGACAGTGTGTGAGGGAGGATAGGCAGGTGACAGAGAAGGGGAGCGCTCAGACCGAAGATGTAGGGGACAAGGAAGAAAAAGATAACAAAGTTGTTTGCTCCATTAAGGATAAAAAGAAAGTAAGAGGTGGAGAGTTTCTTAAATGCATCTATTTTAATGCTAGGAGCATTGTAAGAAAGGTGGATGAGCTTAGAGCATGGATTGATACTTGGAAATATGATGTTGTAGCTATTAGTGAAACATGGTTGCAGGAGGGGTGTGATTGGCAACTAAATATTCCAGGATTTCGTTGCTTCAGGTGTGATAGAATAGGAGGGGCAAGAGGGGGAGATGTTGCATTGCTTGTCAGAGAAAATATTACAGCGGTGCTATGGCAGGATAGATTAGTGGACTCGTCCAGGGAGGCTATTTGGGTGGAATTGAAGAATGGGAAAGGTGTTGAGACCTTATAGGGGTGTATTATAGACCACCTAATGGGGACCGAGAACTGGAGGAGCAAATTTGTAAGGAGATAGCAGATATTTGTAGTAAGCACAAGGTTGTGATTGTGGGAGATCTTAATTTTCCACACATAGACTGGGAAGCCCATTCTGTAAAAGGGCTGGATGGTTTGGAGTTTGTCAAATGTGTGCAAGATAGTTTTTTGCGGCAATACATAGAGGTACCAACTAGAGAAGGGGCAGTGTTGGATCTCCTGTTAGGGAATGAGATAGGTCAGGTGACGGAGGTATGTGTTGGGGAGCACTTCGGGTCCAGTGATCACAATACCATTAGTTTCAATATAATTATGAAAAAGGATAGGACTGGACCCAGGGTTGAGATTTTTGATTGGAGAAAGGCTAACTTTGAGGAGGTGCGAAAGGATTTAGAAGGAGTGGATTGGGACAATTTGTTTTATGGGAAGGATATAAGAGAGAAATGGAGGTCATTTAAAGGTGAAATTTTGAGGGTACAGGATCTTTATGTTCCTGTTAGGTTGAAAGGAAAGGTTAAAAGTTTGAGAGAGCCATGGTTTTCAAGGGATATGGGAAACTTGGTTCGGAAAAAGAGAGGGATTTACAATTAATATAGGCAGCTTGGAGTTAATGAGGTGTTCGAGGAATATAAAGAATGTAAAAAAGAATCTTAAGAAAGAAATTAATGTAACGTTCCGTTATATTGGCTCGTGAATGTCTAGGGGAAATCCCGCCCCGCACCTGCTTCAACAGTCCCCTCGGGGTCAGTCGCCGCCCGAATCAATCACAAACATCAATCATCAGCCAGCACACCCAGTAAATTCTAACACATACACTTTATAGATATTACTAATTCTATGGCATTAATATACATTTGATACAGAGAGGAAAGTAATGGGAAAAAAAAGGCGCCAACACTTATCAAAGTCCAAGTTCTTCGCGCGCTACCGTTGGAGCTCAATTCGACGTCAGACGACCACCCGAATTCCGTCGACCCACAGCTCGGGACCACCCGGAGTGATCGACCGGAGCCTCTCCGCACGTCCGCCGTCCTCCTCGTCTCTCCTCCGACTCTCCGCCAAAACTCAGTCCACAGTCATATCATACAGCATGGCATCCGAAAACAAAACGATACATAACCACCCATTGGCTAATAGAACCTGGTTATCTCATTTAAAGTAAAACAAACTGTTAGCGCAAACGCTCTGCAGCGTTAAAACACAACAAAGCCGCATTCCACAGATTAACATAACAAAATCGCCATTTTAAATGTAACAAAAGAAAGACCCCGTACATTAAAAAAGCTAAAAGAAGATACGAGGCAACTTTGGCAAGTAAGGTGAAAATAAATCCAAAGGGTTTCTACAGTTACATAAATAGCAAAAGGATAGTGAGGGATAAAATTGGTCCCTTGGAGAATCAGAGTGGACGGCTATGTGAGGAGTCAAAAGAGATGGGGGAGATTTTGAACAATTTCTTTTCTTCGGTATTCACTAAGGAGAAGGATATTGAATTGTGTAAGGTAAAGGAAACAAGAAGGGTAGTTATGGAAAGTATGACGATTAAAGAAGAGGAAGTACTGGTGCTTTTAAGGAATATAAAAGTGGATAAGTCTCCAGGTCCGGACAAGATATTCCCTTGGACCTTGAGGGAAGTTAGTGTGGAAACAGCAGGGGCTCTGACAGAAATATTTCAAATGTCATTAGAAATGGGGATGGTGCCGGAGGACTGGTGTATTGCTCATGTGGTTCCATTGTTTAAAAAGGGTTCTAACAGTAAACCTGGCAATTATCGGCCTGTGAGTTTGACGTCAGTGGTGGGTAAATTGATGGAAAGTATTCTAGAGATGGTATATATAATTATCTGGATAGACAGGGTCTGATTTGGAACAGTCAACATGGATTTGTGTGTGGAAATTATTGAATTTTTTGATGAGGTTACTCAGAAGGTTGATGAGGGTAAAGCGGTGGATATTGTTTATATGGACTTCAGTAAGGCCTTTGACAAGGTTGCACATGGAAGGTTAGTTAGGAAGGTTCAATCGTTAGGCATTAATATTGAAGGGGTAAAATGGATTCAGCAGTGGCTGGATGGGAGACGCCAGAGAGTAGTTGTGGATAACTGTTTGTCAGATTGGAGGATGGTGTGTAGCGGTGTGCCTCAGGGATCTGTACTGGGTCCAATGTTGTTTGTCATATATATTAATGATCTGGGTGATGGGGTGGTAAATTGGATTAGTAAGTATGCAGATGATACTAAGATAGGTGGCGTTGTGGATAATGAAGTAGGTTTTCAAAGCTTGCAGAGAGATTTAGACCAGTTAGAAGAGTGGGCTGAAAGATGGCAGATGGAGTTTAATGCTGAAAAATGTAGGGTGCTACATTTTGGTAGGACTAATCAAAATAGGACATACATGGTAAATGGTAGGGCATTGAAGAATGCAGTAGAACAGAGGGATCCAGGAATAATGGTGTATAGTTCCCTGAAGGTGGAATCTCATGTGGATAGGGTGGTGAAGAAAGCTTTTGGTATGCTGGCCTTTATTAATCAGAGCATTGAGTATAGGAGTTGGGATGTAATGTTGAAATTGTATAAGGCATTGGTCAGGCCAAATTTGGAGTAATTTGTACAGTTCTGTCACCGAATTATAGGAAAGATGTCAATAAAATTGAGAGACTACAGAGGAGGTTTACTAAAATCTTGCCTGGGTTTCATCTCCTAAGTTACAGAGAAAGGTTGAACAAGTTAGGTCTTTATTCTTTGGAGTGTAGAAGGTTGAGAGAGGACTTGATAGAGGTGTTTAAAATTGTGAGGGGCTTGGATAGAGGTGACGTGGATAGGCTTTTTCCATTGGGAGTGGGGGAGATTCAAACAAGAGGACATGAGCTGAGAGTTAAAGGGCAAAAGTTTAGGGGTAATATGAGGGGGAACTTCTTTACTCAGAGAGTGGTAGCTGTGTGGAATGAGCTTCCAGCAGAAGTGGTTGAGGCAGGTTCGATGTTGTCATTTAAAGTTAAATCGGATAGATATATGGACAGGAAAGGAATGGAGGGTTATGGACCAAATGCAGGTCGGTGGGACTAGGTGAGAGTAGGAGTTCGGCACAGACTAGAAGGGCCGAGATGGCCTCTTTCCATGCTGTAATTGTTATATATTTATCTGGTTATGTAAATGACCTGGATGAAGAAGTGGAGGGATTGGTTAGAAAATTTGCTGCTGACACAAAGGTTGGAGGTGTTGTGGATAGTGTGGAGGGCTGTCAGAGGTTACAGCGGGACATTGATAGGATGCAAAACTGGGCTGAGAAGTGGCAGATGGAGTTCAACCCAGATAAGTGTGAGGTGGTTCATTTTGGTAGGTCAAATATGATGGCAGAATATACGATTAATCGTAAGGCTCTTGGCAGTGTGGAGGGTCAGAGGGATCTTGGGGTTCGAGTCCATAGGACATTCAAAGTTGCAGTGCAGGTTGAATCTGTGGTTAAGAAAGCATAGTACATAGAACATAGAATAGTACAGCACAGTACAGGCCCTTCGGCCCACAATGATGTGCCGACCCTCAAACCCTGCCTCCCATATAAGCCCCCACCTTAAATTCCTCCATATACCTGTCTAGTAGTCTCTTAAACTTCACTAGTGTATCTGCCTCCACCACTGACTCAGGCACTGCATTCCACGCACCAACCACTCTCTGAGTAAAAAACCTTCCTCTAATATCCCCCTTGAACTTCCCACTCCTTACCTCAAAGCCATGTCCTCTTGTATTGAGCAGTGGTGCCCTGGGGAAGAGGTGCTGGCTATCCACTCTATCTATTCCTCTTATTATCTTGTACACCTCTATCATGTCTCCTCTCATCCTCCTTCTCTCCAAAGAGTAAAGCCCTAGTTACCTTAATCTCTGATCATAATGCATACTTTCTAAACCAGGCAGCATCCTGGTAAATCTCCTCTGTACCCTTTCCACATCTTCCACAAAGCAGATGGTGCATTGGCCTTCATGAACCGTGGGATTGAGTTTAAAAGCTGAGAGGTAATGTTACAGCTATATAGGACCCTGTTCAGGCCACACTTGGAGTACTGTGCTCAGTTCTGGTCACCTCACTACAGGAAGGATGTGGAAACTATAGAAAGGGTGCAGAGGAGATTTACAAGGATGTTGCCTGGATTGGGGAGCATGCCTTCTGAGAATAGGTTGAGTGAACTCGGCCTTTTCTCCTTGGAGCGGTGGAAGATGAGAGGTGACCTGATAGAGATGTATAAGATGATAAGAGGCATTGATCATGTCAGAGGCTTTTTCCCAGGGTTGAAATGGCTAGATTGAGAAGACACCGTTTTAAGGTGCTTGGAAGCAGGTACAGAGGAGATGTCAGGGGTAAGTTTTTTCCGCAGAGAATGGTGAGTGTGTGGAATGGGCTGCCAGCGACGATGGTGGAGGTGGATACGATAGGGTCTTTTGAGAGACTCCTGGATAGGTACATGGAGCTCAGAAAAATAGAGGGCTATGGGTAACCCTAGGTAATTTCTAAGGTAGGGACATGTTCGGCACAGCATTGTGGGCCGAAGGGCCTGTATTGTGCTGTAGGTTTTCTATGTTTCTAAATTCAAAATGGAACAGTAGAGAAATAAAGCAAAAGAGAAAAACAGATATTAGAACAGAGGATCCAACAGGATCAAAATTAAAAGTTAAATTAAATCCTAATAAAATATGGAATAAAACATTTTGTGTATGTTGCTCTGGATTTCCAGCATCTGCAGAATCTCTTGTGTTTTGTCCATGTGATACCTCTGGGACCTACTTAGTGCCTCGCGCATTTTCTGTGTGTTGCTGTAGATTCTCTATTGTTTCAGAGAGATAGTTAATCAGTTCCAAATAGAGACTGTAGCAGAAAAATAATAAAATAAGCCATAGAGTGAAAAATAGAGGATGAAGTGGCCTTTGACAAAGTTATGCTGGAAAGCAGTAGAAAAACAGTTTCTGGTTTAAGATAGCGCTGTGAAGCGCTGTGAAGCACAGTGATCACTTGCTGGCAGCAAACTAACTACTTCATCAATCACACTTTTTCTGGTAAACAATCACTGCAATCAATAGCCTGAAACTTCCCATTTAAACCGCCTCTATGACCTGGCATTTTTGCAGTGTGAACTAAACGTTCAAAGATATAGCTCGAATCAAGGCCTGGGCCTGGGCCTGAGAGTAAGGAACAAGACGACGTTTGGCTTGTTTAAATGCCAGGCCAAATTGTAAAGGTCAGGGTGTCAGGCAAAGGAAGGGCTGGTGTTCAGCTTGCTGCTTGCGATGTTTTCTCGACTCTGCGCTGAACTATGGCTGTGGCCTGCAACTAATGGGCTCCTGGACCAAATGCAGTGATGATTGGCTATGGAGTGATTTTGTGAACTTCGGTTCTGAATGTTATTTGCTTACGTTTCTTGTTTGCATGATTTTTTTCTGCACATTGGATGTTTGACATTCTTTTTTTAATGGGTTTTATTGGGTTTCTTTGTTTTGTGACTGGCTGTAAGGAGACGAATCTCAAGGTTGTATAATGTATACATACTCTGATAATAACTGTACTTTGAACTTTGAAAGAAAACTCAAGGATAAAAAAAGTATTTAAAATTGAGGAATGAATGGATAACTCTTAAAGTAATATCAATAGATGAGAGCTTAAACTGGAGGAAAGAGAGCAGCACGCCACGCGTGAGCAGCCCCCCGGTGAAAAATGATATCGTATCCGTTAAATAACGGCCGTGGACAATTCTGATTTGATGGAGGTAGACGTGAAAGCACAGAGGAACATCTGGAGAAATTTCTGAAACACCAGATCGCTGCTGTTGTTACTGTACGGTCAGGAATCTTCCAGAGGGAAGGCCTCAAAATCCCCGGCCTTGCCTGCTGTTGGCGACCAAGATTGAGGTCAAATCGTTCGGACAGAGATGGCGCTCAGTACTCAGTGTCGGGAGCTGATCAGAGCTCGAAGTTTTCAGATGACCCAGAGTCGGACTGTGGTCGGGCATGGCAGGGAGAGTTTTTCTTCCTTCTCCCGTCTGCGTGAGATGTGGGACATTTGAGAGACTTTGAACTTCTTACTGTGCTCATGGACTGTTCTTCATCAAATTATGGTATTGTTGCACTGTTGTAACCATATGTTATAATTATGTGGTTTTGTCAGTTTTTTCAGTCTTGATCTGTCCTGTGTTTTGTGATACCACACCGGAGGAAATATTGTATCATTTCTTAATGTATGCATTAATAAATGACAATAAAAGAGGACTGCATGTCTTCATAATCAAAACTTGAGAATTAATTGAATAATGAGCCAGAGAGAGGGTAAACTGGAAGGAAAGCAAAATGGATTATGAAATTAAGAGAGGGTGAAACTAAGGATAAAATAGAAAATTAATAAAAATAGAGAAGATAGGTTGGTTCTGACCATTGACCACAGTGCTCCTGTTCCATAGCCCCACATTCCCATCACTTTCTGCTCCTCAGCCACACACTGGGGGGTGGGGGGAATTTAACATCTAACCCTCTGACCCTGCACACCTTTGGGGATTTGGGAGGGAGCTAGAGCACAGGAGTGGTAAACAGGGTCACGGTGGGTTTAAAGAGAGTGGGAAATGGGTCATGGTGGGTTTAAAGGGAACAGGAAACAGGGTCGTGGTGGGTTTAAAGGGAACAGGAAACAGGGTCATAGTGGGTTTAAAGGCAACAGGAAGCAGGATCACAGTGCGTTTAAAGGCAACAGGAAATAGGGTCATGGTGGGTTTAAAGGGAACAGGAAACAGGGTCACAGTGGGTTTAAAGGCAACAGGAAACAGGGTCACAGTGGGTTTAAAGGGAACAGGAAACAGGGTCATAGTGGGTTTAAAGGCAACAGGAAGCAGGGTCACAGTGGGTTTAAAGGCAACAGGAAATAGGGTCATGGTGGGTTTAAAGGGAACAGGAAACAGGGTCACAGTGGGTTTAAAGGCAACAGGAAACAGGGTCATGGTGGGTTTAAAGGCAACAGGAAACAGGGTCATGGTGGGTTTAAAGAGAGCAGGAAACAGGGTCACAGTGGGTTTAAAGGGAACAAGAAACAGGGTCATGGTGGGTTTAAAGAGAGCAGAAAACAGGGTCACGGTGGGTTTAAAGGCAACAGGAAACAGGGTCATGGTGGGTTTAAAGAGAGCAGGAAACAGGGTCACAGTGGGTTTAAAGGGAACAAGAAACAGGGTCATGGTGGGTTTAAAGGGAGCAGGAAACGGGGTCATGGTTGGTTTAAAGGGAGCAGGAAACGGGGTCATGGTGGGTTTAAAGGGAGCAGGAAACAGGGTCATGGTGGGTTTAAAGGAAGTAGGAATCAGGGTCATGGTGGGTTTAAAGGGAGTGGGAAATGGGGTCATGGTGGGTTTAAAGGCAACAGGAATCAGGGTCATGGTGGGTTTAAAAGGAACAGGAAGGGTCACGGTGGGTTTAAAGGGAGTGGAAATTGAATCTGGGGTTTATTCATATTAATTCACCTCAAGAGAGCAATCACCTCCTCCTCAGTAATCCATATATGGTCTATGATCTCACTACTTTTTGGCCTTAGTTCTATAGACTCTGTGTCTGTCTCCCAAATAAATATAGACTCAAAAATTCCAATTTAGATCTCCCCCAACTCTTTGAGCTCTATGCATAGGTGACCACACTGATCTTCAAGAAAACCAATTTTGCTGTTTGATATACTTTTGCTTTTAATGTACTTATAGAAGTCCTAGGTATTCTCTCCCACCTTGTCATGTTGATTGTCCCTAATCTGACCCTGTTGTCCAAATACTTATATGTCCAGTCCCTTAGAATAATTCTGGGATTTGAGGCCCTTGAGTGGCTGTTAAGTGGCCTTTAATGTGGCTGTTTCCCTTAATTATGCACTGTGTAATAAGAGCATAAGATTTAGGAGTACAAATAGGCCACTCAGCCCATCGAGTCTGCTCTGCCATTCAATCATGGGCTGATCCACTTCATCCAGTCATCCCCACTCCCCTGCCTTCACCCCATACCCTTTGATGCCCTGGCTAATCAAGAACCTATCTATCGCTGCCTTAAATACACCCAATGACTTGGCCTCCACAGCAGCTCATGGCAACAAATTCCACAGATTTACCACCCTCTCACTAAATGATCTGATCTGTATGAACAGTATGCAAGACAAGCTTTTAACTGGATCTCAGTGTATCTGACAATAATAAACCAATTCCAATATCAATACGACTGTGTTTCTGTTTGGAGAATTTGCAAGGGGATTGATCTCAGTATCAGAGTCAGGTTTAATGTCACTGGCATATGTTGTAAAATTTGTAGCAGTACAGTGCAATACATTTTAAAAATTACTATCAGCTCAATAAAAATATAGATTGAAAAAATAAGTAGTGGAAAAAGAGAGCAAGGTAGTGTTGATTGGTTGATAGACAGTTCAGAAATGTGATTCACGATTAGTATAACGCTTTACAGCACCAGTGATTGGTAGATCGGGGCTGACTGCCTGCCTCTGTCTGTAAGGAGTTTGTACATTCTCCCTGTGACCACAGGGTTTCCACCGGGTGCTTGGTTTCCTCATATATTCCAAGGTTGCTCAGGGTAGGGTTAGTAAATTTTGGGCATACTATGTTGGCACTATGATGGCAGTACTTGTGGGCTGTCCCCCAGCACATTCTTAGACTATGGTGTTGACACAAACAATACATTTCACCGTATGTAACTAATCTCTTTGATGGCGGCAGAGAAGAAACTGTTCCTAAAACATTGATTGTTCATCACCAGGCTGCTGTAGCTCCTCCCTGACGGTATTAATGAGAGAGGGCATGTTCCAGGTAGTGAGAGTGCTGAGTGACAGATGCCACTTCCATCTTTTGGAGATGTTGGGGAGGCTAGTGCTCATGTTGGAGTTTGGCTGAGTCTGTAGCCTTCATACCAGACGGTGATGCAACTAGTCAGAGTGCTCTCCACTCTAGAAACTTGCTTGAGTCTTTGGTGACATTCCAAATCTCCTCAGACTCCTAACTAAGCAGAACCAAGCTTAGAAGGGAAGACAAAGGGTTAATTATGTCCCCACATGCTGCCGGCTGCAGTAGCTCAAGTGTTTACTATGTGGCGACGTTCTGTCACACAATCTGCCTTTGTGTTGAAGCAGGACCTGCCTGATCAATGTCAATAGCAAACCACAGAGTCCCTCCCCCTGGTCCCCAGAAATTCCTGCTGCCCTGCCTTCCTCCTGCAATCTCCCTTCCCCCAGGTAAAGATTAAAGATCTAAAGATTAGCTTTATTTGTCAGTTACATTGAAACATCGAAACATATTGAGAAATGCATCAACAAGGTCTGAGTGTGTGCTTGGGGCAGCCCACCATGGTAGTCATGGGAGATTTCAGGTCGATTGGAATGCATACCAAGAAAGTGAGTTTGTTGAATTCCTACAAGATGGCTTTTTAGAGCAGTTTGTCATTGAATCTGTTAGAGGATCAGCTATACTGGATTGGGTGTTATGTAATGAACCGGAGGTGATTAGGGAGCTTAAGATAAAAGAACCCTTAGGAGGCAGTGATCACAATATGATTGAGTTCAACTTGAAATGTGATAGGGAGAAAGTAAAGTCTAACATAGCAGTATTTCAGTGGAGTAAGGGAAATTACAGTGGTCTGAGAGAGGAGCTGGTCAAAGTAAATTGGAAAGAGATGCTGGCAGGGATATCAGCAGAGTAGCAATGGCATGAGTTTCTAGGAAAAATGAGGAAGGTGCAGGATAGATGTATTCCAGAAACGAAGGAATACTCAAATAGCAAAATAGTACAACTGTGGCTGCCAAGGGAAGTCAAAACTAATATAAAAGCAGAAGAGGGGGCATACAGCAAAACAAAAATTAGTGGGAACACAGAGGATCTACAGAGAGCAACTAAAAGAATCTTTAGGAGGGAAAAGATGAAATATGAAAGCATGTTAGTAAACAATATCAAAGTGGACAGTAAAAACCTTTTCCAGTATGTAAAACAATAAAAGAGAGATGAGAGTGGATATAGGATGGCTAGAAAATGAGGCCGGAGAAATAATAACAGGAGACAGGAGATAGCAGATAAACTAAATGAGTATTTGGCATCAGCATTTACTGTGGAAGACACTAGCAGTGTGCCAGATGTTGATAGGGCATGAGGGAAGAGAAGTGAGTGCAATTGCAGTTACTACTACAAGGGGGAAGGTGCTCAAAAAACTGAAAGACATAAAGGTACAATAAGTCCCCCAGGCCAGATGAATTACACCCTAGGGTTCTGAAAGAGATAGCAGTAGAGACTGTGGAGGCATTAGCAATGATCTTGGCAAAAATCATTGGACTCTGACATGGTGCCAGAGGACTGGAAAATTGCAATTGTCATTTCACTCTTTAAGAAAGGAGGAAGGCAGCAGAAAGGAAATTGTGGACCAGCTGGCCTGACCTCAGTGGTTCGGAAGATGTTGGTTCGTTAAGGATGAGGTTAAAGAGTACTTGGTGCACAGGACAAGATAGGACAAAATCAGCATGGTTTCCTTAAGGGAAAATCTTACCTGATGAACCTGATAGAATTATTTGAGGAGATTACATGTAGGGTAGATAAAGGGGATGTAGTGGATGTTGTATATTTGGACTTTCAGAAGGCCTTTGACAAGATGCCACACATGAGGCTGTTTACCAAGTTAAGAGCCCCTGGCATTGCAGGAAAGTTACTGGCATGGTGAGAGCATTGGCTGATTGGTAGGAGGCAGTGAGTAGCAGAAAAAGGATCCTTTTCTGGTTGGTTGCCAGTGACTAGTGTTGGTCCTCTGGGTTTGGTGTTGGGACTACTTCTTTTTATGCTGTATATCAATGATTTAGATAATGGAATAGATGGCTTTGTTGCCAAGTTTACTGATAATACGAAAATTGGTGGAGGAGCAAGTAGTGTTGAGGAAACCGGATGTCATGGTCCGGTCCGTGAAGTCCGCATTCCGGTTCATGGTCCGGTCCATTGACCCTTGCTCCAGGTTTTCCTGTCTACCCTGTTTCTGTTCCTGTTGAGCACTAATTGAAGCAGCTGATTCTCATTGGGGCTGGCTGCGTAAATACCTCTAGAGACCAGGGAGTGGCTGCTGGATTGTTTTTGTCCTTACTGTTTGTATCCCTTCCCCTGCCTTCTGTTTCCTTGCCTGAAGTCTTGCCTTGTCTTGCCGGTAACTCTCGTTTCACTTTGCCTGAAGTTCTTGTCTCGCCTTGCATTGCCTGAAGCCTCGCCCTGTCTTGCCGGTAACTCTTGCCTCGCCTCACCTGAAGTTTTGTCTTGGAGCTATCCTGTATCTAGGTCTCTTCCTGTCCCTTGCCTCCGCCGGGTAAGTCAGTGCAGATTGCCGTTGCCCTGTGGTGGGTTCTGTCCCTTCCTGTCCTTTGCCTCCGTCAGGTGGAGATCCACGCCCTGCCCTCAAGTCTCTAGCCGAGCCTCGCCCCAAGCCAAGCTTCAAGACCCCAAGCCTCAAGCCTCTAATCTCAAGCCTTGCCTCAAGTCTCTAGTCTTAAGCCTCTGGTCCCGAGCCTCACCTCAAGTCTCTGGTCTCGAGCCTCAAGTCTCAAACCTCACCTCAAGTCTCAAACCTCACCTCAAGTCTCTGGTCTCTAGCCTCGCCTCAAGTCTCAAACCTGAAGACTCTAGCCTCATCCTGCCTGCCAGCCAAGTCCTTGCCTAGTCTTGGGGGTCCAAGCCAGAGGCAAGACCCAGATTCTGGGTCCTTGTCCAGTCTCTGGCTCGGAGTCCAAGCCCTGGCTCCTAGCTCTCTTGTGCTGTCCTGTTCCGGGTTCCCGGTTTTCGTGTCCATATCCTAGACCTCACCCTGTATCCTAGTCCTGTCCCTAGTACTTAAGTGTCTGTGTCTTGCACTTGGCTCCGTTCCCAGCTACCACCCTATGACACCAGTAGGATGCAGAAGAACTTAGACAGATTAGGAGAATGGGCAGGAGACTGGCAAATGAAATTCAATGTTGGAAAATGCATGGTCATGCACTTTGGTAGTAGAAATAAATTTGCAGACTATTTTCTAAATGGGGAGAAAATCCAAAAGCCTGAGATGCAAAGAGACTTGGGAGTCCTTGTGCAGAGCACCCTGAAGGTTAGCTTTCAGGTAGAGTTGGTGGTGAGGAAGGCAAATGCCATGTTAGCGTTCATTTCAAAGGCAGGGATGTGATGCTGAGGCTTAATAACATAGAACATAGAATAGTACAGCTCAGTACAGGCCCTTCGGCCCACATTGTTGTGCCGACCCTCAAACCCTGCCTCCCATATAACCTCCCACCTTAAATTCCTCCATATATCTGTCTAGTAGTCTCTTAAACTTCACGAGTGTATCTGCCTCCACCACTGACCCAGGCAGTGTATTCCACGCACCAACCACTCCCTGAGTAAAAAACCTTCCTCTAATATGCCCCTTGAACTTCCAACCCCTTACCTTAAAGCCATGTCCTCTTGTATTGAGCAGTGGTGCCCTGGGGAAGAGGCGCTGGCTATCCACTCTATCTATTGCTCTTATTATCTTGTACACCTCTATCATGTCTCCTCTCATTCTCCTTCTCTCCAAAGAGTAAAACCCTAGCTCCCTTAATCTCTGATCATAATGCATGCTCTCTAAACCAGGCAGCATCCTGGTAAATCTCCTCTGTACCCTTTCCAATGCTTCCACATCCTTCCTATAGTGAGGTGACCAGAACTGGACACAATATTCCAAGTGTGGCCTAACCAGAGATTTATAGAGCTGCATCATTACAGCGCGACTCTTAAACTCTATCCCTTGACGTATGAAAGCTAACACCCCATAAGCTTTCTTAACTACCCTATCTACCTGTGAGGCAACTTTCAGGGATCTGTGGACATGTACCCCCAGATCCCTCTGCTCCTCCACACTACCAAGTATCCTGCCATTTACTTTGTACTCTGCCTTGGAGTTTGTCCTTCCAAAGTGTACCATCTCACACTTCTCCGGGTTGAACTCCATCTGCCACTTCTCAGCCCACTTCTGCAACCTATCAATATCCCTCTGCAATCTTCGACAATCCTCCACACTATCTACATCACCGTCAACCTTTCTGTTGTCTGCAAACTTGCCAACCCACCCTTCTACCCCCACATCCAGGTCATTAATAGAAATCACGAAAAGTAGAGGCCCCAGAACCGATCCTTGTGGGACACCACTTGTCACAACCCTCCAATCCGAATGAACTCCCTCCATCACGACCCTCTGCCTTCTGCAGGCAAACCAATTCTGAATCCACCTGGCCAAACTTCCCTGGGTCCCATGCCTTCTGACTTTCTGAATAAGCCTACCATGTGGAACCTTGTCAAATGCCTTACTAAAATCCATATAGGTTACATCCACTGCACTATCCTCATCTATATGCCTGGTCACCTCCTCAAAGAACTCTATCAGGCTTGTTAGACACGATCTGCCCTTCACAAAGCCATGCTGACTGTCCCTGATCAGACCATGATCCTAACTCTAAGAATCTTTTCTAACAGCTTTCCCACCACAGACGTAAGGCTCACTGGTCTATAATTACCCGGACTATCCCTACTACCTTTTTTGAACAAGGAGACAACATTCGCCTCCCTTCAATCCTACGGTACCATTCCCGTAGACAACAAGGGCATAAAGATCCTAGTCAGAGGCTCAGCAATCTCTTCTCTCGCCCGTGGAGCAGCCTGGGGAATATTCCGTCAGGCCCCTGGGACTTATCCGTCCTAATGTATTTTAACAACTCCAACACCTCCTCTCCCTTAATATCAACATGCTCCAGAACATCAACCTCACTCATATTGTCCTCACCGTCATCAAGTTCCCTCTCATTGGTGAATACCGAAGAGAAGTATTCACTGAGGACCCCACTCACTTCCACAGCCTCCAGGCACATCTTCCCATCTTTATCTCTAATCGGTCCTACCTTCACTCCTGTCATCTTTTTGTTCTTCACATAATTGAGGAATGCCTTGGGGTTTTCCTTTACCCTACTCGCCAAGGCCCTGGTGAGGCCTCAACTTGAGTATTTTTTTAGATTATGAGGACACTCAGTCCTCGTTTATTGTCATTTAGAAATGCATGCATACACTAAGAAATGATACAATGTTCCTCCAGAGTGATATCACAAAAAAAAGGATAAACCAAAGACTAACACTGACAAGACCACATAATTATAACATATAGTTACAGTAGTGCAAAGCAATACCATAATTTGATAAAGAGCAGACCATGGGCATGGTAAAAAAAAGTCTCAAAGTTCCGATCGACTCCTGATAGCAGGCGGCAGAAGGGAGAAACTCTCATAAACTCTCTGCCATAAACCTCCAGGCACCAACAACTGTTGATGCATTGGAAGCACCTGACCATAGCTGACTCTGAGTTCATCTGAAAACTTCGATGCTCCGACCAGCCCTCCGACACCAAGCACCGAGCACCATCTCTGCCGAGCGCTTCGACCCCCTCTCGGCCGCCGAGCAACAAGCAAAGCCAAGGACTCGGGGCCTTCCCCTCCGGAGATTCTGGATCACACAGTAACAGCGGCAGCGAAACAGACATTTCAGAAGTTTCTCCAGATGTTCCTCCGTTGTCTCACCTCTTTCTCCATCAAATCAGAATTGTGCACGGCACCCTACCTGACAGATTACAGATATCAGTCGCACCGCCATCTTCTCCTGCCCCTCTAGTGAATAGTTTTGGTCTCCACATCTCAGGAGAGATGTGCTGGCATTGGAGAGGGTTCCAAGGAGGTTCACAAGGTCAATTCCAGGAAAGAAAGGGTTATCATAAGAGTAATGTTTGATGGCTCTGGATCTGTATTCTCTGGAATTCAGAAGGATGAGCAGGGATCTCACTGAAACCTTTTGAATATTGGAAGTCCCAGACAGTATAGATGTGGGAAGGATGTTTCCCATGGTGGGAGAATCTAGGACAAGAGGGCACAGCATCAGGATATTGGGGCATCCATTTGAAACAGATGTGGAGAAATTTCTTCAGTCAGAGGGTTGAAGAGTTTGTTACCACAGGCAGCTGTGGAGACCAGGTTGTTAGATGTATTTAAGGCAGACACTGATAGGTGCTTGATTGGACATGGCATCAAAGGTTACGGGGAGAAAGCTGAGGAGAGGGAAAAATGATCAGCCATGATGGAATGGTGGAGCAGACTCAATGATCCAAATGGCCTTATGGTGAAATGTTGCCATCCTTCTGGCACACATCTGGCATGGCCACAACTTACTAACCCTAGCCACTGCATCATGGAGTGTACAGACGTGGTGACCGCAGCACCCAGAGGAAACCCACACAGAGAATGGAGAGAACATACAAACTCCTTACAGTCAGTGGTGGAAAATTAACTGGTAGGTGGTGTTGTAAACCGTTAGGCTACCAAGCCACCCCAGGTACAGGGTCCTTCCAGCCTGATCCTCCACCATCCCAATGTGGTCTCCCCATTGTCCCTGTTCTCTACCATCCCCAGTGTGGTCTTCCCATTGCCCCTGGACCACTGGGTCAGCCACAGCTCGGGAAAGGGCAGGTGTTACTGTGGACCCTTGGATCAGCCAGTCAGTCTCAGAGGCCTGTTCTGGGAGACGGAGCAGGGATCATTGCTGGGAAGTGTCGGGAGTGGGGCTTCGACACACACTGGGGAATCTTCATACTGAGGGAGTCGGGAGAGATGAGTGAGATTGTCTGGATGAACTTGGAGCCTTTATGACATGCTGAAGTCTGAGAGAGATGTAAGGTGAATCAGCAGGGCGCACACTGCTAGGGCACCACTCCCGTCCTCCTACTCACTATCCCTCTCTTACCCCCAACCCTTCCCTCCTCCCAAACCCACTGCTCCTCCTAACCTATCTCTCTTCAACCCCTCTTCCCCAAACCCCACTCTCCACAATCCCTCTCTCGGTCCTAACCTCTCTCTCCTCAACACCCCTCTCCCTCTCACTCTCTTGCCTAACCCCTCTTTCTCTCCCCAACCCCTCTCGCTGCAAACACCCTCTCTCTCTCCAAACCCCTCTATCTCCCAACCTCTCTCCCCCAGACTCCTCCCCTAACCCATAACACCTCTCTCCCAACCCCTCTCTCCCTACCAACCCTCCTCCCCTAAACCCTCTCTCCCACTATCCCTAAACCCTCTCTTCACCACCCCCCATACTTCACACTTTTATCCCCTAACCCTTATTTCCCCAACCCCTCTGCTGCCTAACCCTCTCTCCTCAACCCATCTCTCCCCATCCCCTTTCTCCCCAACTCCCCTTACCCCAAGCACTCTCTCCACTAAACCCCTCTCTCCCCCAAACCCTCGCCCTTCCTAAACCCTCTTTCCAACCCCTCTTGCTCTCCCAATCCTACTCTCCCCAAAACTTCTCTCTTTCCCCAACCAATCTCTCTCCCAACCCCTCTCCCCCAATCTCTCTCTCTCCCAACCCCTCTCTCCCCCAAAATTTCTCTCTCTCCTCAACCTTCTCTCTCTCCCCCAATCTCTCTCTCCCAACCCTTCTTACCTAACACTTCGCTCCCCAACCCCTCTTCTGCCTAACACCCTCTCCCCAACTCCCCTTACTCCAAGCTCTTACTCCCCTACTCCTCTCTCCCCTACCCCCTCTCCCCATCCCCTCTTCCCCAACCCCCCTCCCCAAATCCTCCCTCTCTCTCTCTCAATCCATCTTTCCTCAACCCCTCTATCCCCACCAACCCCACTCTTCGTTACATCCCCCCTCCCCAAGCCCATTCCCTTGTCCCTTTTCTCCCCAACCTCTCTCCCACTATCCCCTCTCTCCCTAACTCCCCTGTCCTCAAGCTCTCTCCCCAATCCCTCTCTCACCCAACACCCTTCACTCTAAACTGTCTCCCCAACCCCTCTCTCTCCCAACCCCTCTCTTTCTCCCAACCCTTCTCTGCCCCTGACCCTTCCCCTAACTCCTAACACTTCTCTTCCTTCACCCCTCTCTCTCCCACACAGGGAAAGGAGAGAAAACACCCTCCCAACATCTGCATTGGTGTTCACACATCTACCAGATGCAAGACTGGCAATCTGGGGCCGGAGTGGGTCACAGAGATGGGGGGGGTGGTTGGGGGGTGGTGTCTAGTGGCAGGACAGGGTCACAGAGATGGGGAGGTGTGTAGGGACTGGAGGGGGTCACCGAGACAGGGAGGGTTGCAGGGGCCAGAGGGGATCACAGAGACAGAAGGCTGGAGGGGGGGGGTCACAGAAAATGGGAAGGGGTGTAGGGGCTGGAGCAGGGCACTGAGACAGGGAGAGGTGTAAACAGCAGAGGCAGTTATAGAGACCAGGGAGGGGTGTGGGGCTGGAGGAGGTCACAGCGACGTGGAGGGATGTAAGGGGTCAGAGAATGCTGAGAAGTCCGTATTGTGTCTGATTGTGTACAGATTGGCGCCAGTTGTATGCTGTGGCGTCAGACAGCCTGGTTGATGTCCACACACACAGGCTTCTGTGACACCAGCCCAGCAGGTGTCTCCGGCACAGTCTCCCCTCCCCTCTGACAGGCCGGACATTGGCCATCAGTTCACTGGGTTAGAGGTCGTCCGCAGCCCACGCTGGGGGGAGCAGTAACGGACTCCAGGAAAATATTCCCACTCCTTGCTCATTCTTCACCTCCCCCCTCTCTCTCTCTCTGGTCACCCTCCCACCTCTCCCTCACCCCCTCATCTTTCTACCCTCACCTCTACTCCCTCCATTTCACCCATCCCTTCAACTTCACCTCCCCCTCTACTTTCTCTGTATCCCATCTCCCCTTCCCCTCCACCCTCTATAACCTCTGACTCCTCTTTCCTCCTGATCGCCCCTCCACTCGACTGCCTCCCCCTTTATCTTTATCTTCTCCCCTCTCCCCCTTACCATCTCTCCCTGTCACTATCTACACCACCACCCCCTCCATTCTGGACATCCCAATCCCCTTTAACACCCTACTTGCTTCTCCTGTTCACCTGGATCCCTCTCGCTCCTTTTCCCTTTCCCTGCCCTCTCCCACTCTAACCCTATTCATTCCCTCTCTCCTTGTCTCAGTCCCTTTTTCCATTTCTTTCCAATGCCTCATCACTCCCTCTGAATATTTATCCTTGTTTTACATACACTTCCCCCTCCCAGTGTCCCTTTAAAACCCCTCCCACAGCATTCCCTCCTCACCCCCTCCCACAGCACTCCCTCCTCACCCCATCCCACAATCTTCCTTCCTCACCCCCTCCCACAGAGACCCTCCTCACCCCATCCCACAGCATTCCCTCCTCACCCCCACCCACAGCGATCCCTCCTCACCCCCTCCCACAGTGTTCCCTCCTCACCCCCACCCACAGCGATCCCTCCTCACCCCCTCCCACAGTGTTCCCTCCTCACCCCCACCCACAGCGATCCCTCCTCACTCCCTCCCACAGCATTCTCTCCTCACCCCCTCCCACAGCATCCCCTCCTCAGCCCCCTCCCACAGCGTTCCCTCCTCACACCCTCCCAGTGTTCCCTCCTCACCCCTCCTCCCACAGTGTTCCCTCCTCACCCCCTCCCAGTGTTCCCTCCTGATCCCCTCCCACACGCTCGCTCCTCACCCCCTCCCACAGTGTTCCCTCCTCACCCCCTCCCACAGAGACCCTCCTCACCCCATCCCACAGCATTCCCTCCTCACCCCCACCCACAGCGATCCCTCCTCACCCCCTCCCACAGTGTTCCCTCCTCACTCCCTCCCACAGCATTCTCTCCTCACCCCCCTCCCACAGCATTCCCCCCTCACCACCCCCACAGTGTTCCCTCCTCACCCCCTACCACAGTGTTCCCTCCTCACACCCCCACAGCGTTCCCTCCTCACCCCCTCCCACAGTGTTCCCTCCTCACACCCTCCCAAAGCATTCCCACATCACCCCCTCCCATAGCGTTCCCTCCTCCTTACCAATCCCACAGTGTTCCCTCCTCACCCCCCAACAGCGCTCCCTCCTCACCCCCTCTGACAGCGTTCCCTTCTCACCCCCACCCACTGCGTTCCCTCATCAGCCCCTCCCACAGTTCCGTCCTCACCCCCTCCCAAAGCGTTCCCACATCACCCCCTCCCACAGCATTCCCACATCACCCCCTCCCACAGCGTTCCCTCCTCACACCCCCACAGCGTTCCCTCCTCACCCCCACCCACAGCGTTCCCTCCTCACCCCCTACCACAGCGTTCCCTCCTCACCCCATCCCACAGCGTTCCCTCCTCACACCCCCACAGCGTTCCCTCCTCACCCCCACCCACAGCGTTCCCTCCTCACCCCCTACCACAGCGTTCCCTCCTCACCCCATCCCACAGTGTTCCCTCCTCACACCCTCCCAAAGCGTTCCCACATCACCCCCTCCCATAGTGTTCCCTCCTCCTTACCAATGCCACAGCGCTCCCTCCTCACCCCCTCCGACAGCGTTCCCTTCTCACCCCCACCCACTGCGTTCCCTCATCAGCCCCTCCCACAGTTCTGTCCTCACCCCCTCCCACAATGATCCTTCTTTACCCCCTCCCACAGCACTCCCACCTCACCCCCTTCCATGGCATTTCCTCCTCACTCATTCCCACTGCGTTCCCTCCTCACCCCCTCCCACAACGTTCCCTCTGCACCCACTCCCACAGCGTTCCGTCCTTAACCCTTCCCACAGTGTTCCCTCCTCACCCCCTACCACAGTGACCCCTCCTCACCCCCACCCACATTTCCTCCTCACCCCCTCCCACAGAGTTCCTTCCTCACCCCCTCCCACAGTGTTCCCTCCTCAACCCCCCTCCCACAACGTTCCCTCCTCACACCCCCACAGTGTTCCCTCCTCACCCCTCGCACAGCATTCCCTCCTCACCCTCTCCTACAGAATCTCCTTCCTCACCCCCTCCCACAGTGTTCCCTCCTCACCCCCTCCCACAGCGTTCCCTTCTCGTCCCCTCCCACAGTTCCATCCTCACCCCCTCTCACAAGGATCCGTCTTCACCCCCTCCCACAGAGCTCCTCCTCGCCTCCACCCACACATTCCCTCCTCACCCCCTCCCACAGCGTTCCCTCCTCACCCCCTCCAACCACACTCTCTCCTCACCCTCTCCCAGTGTTCCCTCTCAACCCCCTCTCCCGCAATGTTCCCTCTTCACCCCCTCCCACAGCGTTCCCTCTTCACCCCCTCCCACAGTGTTCCCTTCTTGCCCCTTCCCACAGCGTTACCTCCTCACCTCCTCCCACACGCTCGTTCTTCACCCCCTCCCACAGCGTTCCCTCCTCACCCCACCAGTGTTCCCTCCTAACCCTCCCACAGCGTTCCCTCCTCACCCCCTCCAACAGCACTCCCTCCTCACCCCATCCCACAATCTTCCTTCCTCACCCCCTCCCACAGAGACCCTCCTCACCCCATCCCACAGCATTCCCTCCTCACCCCCACCCACAGCGATCCCTCCTCACCCCCTCCCACAGTGTTCCCTCCTCACCCCCTCCACAGTGTTCCCTCCTCACTCCCTCCCACCGCATTCTCTCCTCACCCCCTCCCACAGCATCCCCTCCTCACCCCCCTCCCACAGCATTCCCCCCTCACCAAACCCAGTGTTCCCTCCTCACCCCCTACCACAGTGTTCCCTCCTCACACCCCCACAGCGTTCCCTCCTCACACCCCCACAGCGTTCCCTCCTCACCCCCTCCCACAGCATTCCCTCCTCACCGTCCCTTCCCACAGTGTTCCCTCCTCACACCCTCCCAAAGCGTTCCCACATCACCCCCTCCCATAGTGTTCCCTCCTCACAACCCTCCCAAAGCGTTCCCACATCACCCCCTCCCATAGTGTTCCTTCCTCCTTACCAATCCCACAGTGTTCCCTCCTCACCCCCCAACAGCGCTCCCTCCTCACCCCCTCCCACAGCATTCCCCCCTCACCACCCCCACAGTGTTCCCTCCTCACTCCTTCCCACAGCATTCCCTTCTCGTCCCCTCCCACAGTTCCATCCTCACCCCCTCTCACAAGGATCCCTCTTCACCCCCTCCCACAGAGCTCCCTCCTCGCCTCCACCCACACATTCTCTCCTCACCCCCTCCCACAGCGTTCCCTCCTCACCCCCTCCAACACACTCTCTCCTCACCCTCTCCCAGTGTTCCCTCCTCAACCCCCTCTCCCGCAACGTTCCCTCTTCACCCCCTCCACAGCGTTCCCTCTTCACCCCTCCCACAGTGTTCCCTTCTTGCCCACTCCCAAAGCGTTCCCTCCTTACCCCTTCCCACAGCGTTACCTCCTCACCTCCTCCCACACGCTCGTTCTTCACCCCTCCCACAGCGTTCCCTCCACAACCCCCCCCACAACGTTCCCTACTCAACCCCCTCCCACAGCATTCCCTCCTCACCCCCTCCCATGGCATTCCCTTCTCACCCACTCCCACAGCGTCCCTCTTCACCCCCTCCCACAGCATTCCCTCCTCACACCCTCCCACAGCATTACCTCCTCACCTCCTCCCACACGCTCGTTCTTCACCCCCTCCCACAGCGTTCCCTCCTCACCCCCTCCCACAGCGTTCCGTCCTTAACCCTCCTACAATGTTCCCTCCTCACCCCCTCCCACACGCTCGTTCTTCACCCCCTCCCACAGCATTCCTTCCTCAACCCCCCCACAGTGTTCCCTCCTCATCCCTCCCACAGCATTCCCTCCTCAGCACCCCACCCACAGCGTTCCTTCCTCAACCCTCCCACAGTGTTCCCTCCTTGCCCTCTCCCACAGCATTCCCTCCTCATCCCTCCCACAGCGTTCCCTCCTCAACACCCCCACCCACAGCGTTCCCTCCTCACCCCCCGCCACAACGTTCCTGCTCACCCCCTCCCACAAAGTTCCCTCCTTACCGCCTCCCACAGTGTTCCCTCCACACCCCCTCCCACAACATTCCCCCCTCACCCCCTCCCACAGCGTTCCCTCCTCACCCCCTAAACACGCTCTCTCCTCATCCCCTCCAGTGTTCCCTCCTCAACCCCCCTCCCGCAACGTTCCCTCTTCACCCCCTCCCACAGCGTTCCCTCTTCACTCCCTCCCACAGCTCTCCCTCCTCACCCCTCCCACAGCTCTCCCTCCTCACCCCTCCCACAGTGTTCCCTTCTTGCCCCCTCCCAAAGCGTTCCCTCCTTACCCCCTCCCACATGTTCCCTCCTCACCCCCTCCCACAGAGTTCCCTCCTCATCCCATCCTACAGCTCTCCCTCACCCCCTCCCACAGTGTTCCCTCATCAAATCTTTCGTACAATGTTCTCTCCGCCGCCTTTCTGATGGCTCTCCCTCCCACAGCAGAGTTGTCCCTCACTACCCCTCTTACATTTGTTCAGGGTCTATGTCCAGTCTGAGACTGGATCTGATCGGTTGTGATTTGGGGGAAAATGATTGGCGCCAGAGTTTGGTTCTGATTGTGCTAAACTCTATTTAAATCTTTCGCTTCTTCATACAAGATTTCCCATTGATTGGTACAGCAATTATCTAAACTTGTTAGAATGGTTACTAATAGAAATTAATCCATTACACTGAAGTGTCTTTGTCTTCCTGGAGCCAGGGGTGAGACACTGTGGGAAGGACGGTTTGGGGGACCAGAGGAAGGTGAGGAGAAGAGAAGAGATAGGAGGAAAGCCAGAGTGGGGAATTTAGAAAGGGAGAAGGGGTGGGAGGAAGGAGAAATTGCA